>NW_027467709.1:0-26030 GCF_046742065.1 Oratosquilla oratoria | reverse complement strand
CGTGTACCCTGTGGCACTGTGTACCTGTGGCGGAAGTTTGGATGAAATCGGTGAGGTTGAGATTTCGCCGCAAATTCCATGGGGTTCCCCCTATCATCTTGTTTTGGATGTGGGTGAGTTTGGTGAGCTCCATTGAGTTAGCCGGTATTGCAGCCACAGGTCCGGGGCGGCCTGGGATGCGCGGGAGTGCAATGGCACAGGAGTCGGGGGGGAGGGTATGTGTTTTTACAGGGATAAACGTCATTTGGCGGAAGTTTGGAGGGGTCTGACGGCCAGACCCTTGGTCTGAGTGTTGTGGTGTCTACGGTGGCGTGTACCCTGTGGCACTGTGTACCTGTGGCGGAAGTTTGGATGAAATCGGTGAGGTTGAGATTTCGCCGCAAATTCCATGGGGTTCCCCCGGTGAGTTTTTTTTGGTGTTGGGTCATTTTGGTGAGCTCGAGTGATTTTGCCGGTATGGCAGCCACAGGTCCGGGGGCGGCCTGGGATGCCCTGGAGTGCAATGGCACAGGACTCGGGGGGGAGGGTATGTGTTTTTACAGGCATAAACGTCATTTGGCGGAAGTTTGGAGGGGTCTGACGGCCAGACCCTTGGTCTGAGTGTTGTGGTGTCTACGGTGGCGTGTACCCTGTGGCACTGTGTACCTGTGGCGGAAGTTTGGATGAAATCGGTGAGGTTGAGATTTCGCCGCAAATTCCATGGGGTTCCCCTGTGATTTTTTTTGGTTTTGGGTCATTTTGGTGAGCTCCATTGATTTAGCCGGTATTGCAGCCACAGGTCCGGGGCGGCCTGGGATGCCCTGGAGTGCAATGGCACAGGACTCGGGGGGGAGGGTATGTGTTTTTACAGGCATAAACGTCATTTGGCGGAAGTTTGGAGGGGTCTGACGGCCAGACCCTTGGTCTGAGTGTTGTGGTGTCTACGGTGGCGTGTACCCTGTGGCACTGTGTACCTGTGGCGGAAGTTTGGATGAAATCGGTGAGGTTGAGATTTCGCCGCAAATTCCATCGGGATCCCACACTGATATAATAAAGTAAATGGGTCATATTGGTGAGCTCCATTGATTTAGCCGGTATTGCAGCCACAGGTCCGGGGCGGCCTGGGATGCCCTGGAGTGCAATGGCACAGGACTCGGGGGGGAGGGTATGTGTTTTTACAGGCATAAACGTCATTTGGCGGAAGTTTGGAGGGGTCTGACGGCCAGACCCTTGGTCTGAGTGTTGTGGTGTCTACGGTGGCGTGTACCCTGTGGCACTGTGTACCTGTGGCGGAAGTTTGGATGAAATCGGTGAGGTTGAGATTTCGCCGCAAATTCCATGTGAGAATTTTTTGGTTTTGGGTCATTTTGGTGACCTCCATTAATTTAGCCGGTATTGCAGCCACAGGTCCGGGGCGGCCTGGGATGCCCTGGAGTGCAATGGCACATGACTCAGGGGGAGGGTATGTGTTTTTACAGGCATAAACGTCATTTGGCGGAAGTTTGGAGGGGTCTGACGGCCAGACCCTTGGTCTGAGTGTTGTGGTGTCTACGGTGGCGTGTACCCTGTGGCACTGTGTACCTGTGGCGGAAGTTTGGATGAAATCGGTGAGGTTGAGATTTCGCCGCAAATTCCATGGGGTTCCCCCTCTGAGTTTTTTTTGGTTTTGGGTCATTTTGGTGAGCTCCATTGATTTAGCCGGTATTGCAGCCACAGGTCCGGGGCGGCCTGGGATGCCCTGGAGTGCAATGGCACAGGACTCGGGGGGGAGGGTATGTGTTTTTACAGGGATAAACGTCATTTGGCGGAAGTTTGGAGGGGTCTGACGGCCAGACCCTTGGTCTGAGTGTTGTGGTGTCTACGGTGGCGTGTACCCTGTGGCACTGTGTACCTGTGGCGGAAGTTTGGATGAAATCGGTGAGGTTGAGATTTCGCCGCAAATTCCATGGGGTTCCCCCTTTGATATTGTTTTGGTTTTGGGTCATTTTGGTGAGCTCCATTGATTTAGCCGGTATTGCAGCCACAGGTCCGGGGCGGCCTGGGATGCCCTGGAGTGCAATGGCACAGGACTCGGGGGGGAGGGTATGTGTTTTTACAGGCATAAACGTCATTTGGCGGAAGTTTGGAGGGGTCTGACGGCCAGACCCTTGGTCTGAGTGTTGTGGTGTCTACGGTGGCGTGTACCCTGTGGCACTGTGTACCTGTGGCGGAAGTTTGGATGAAATCGGTGAGGTTGAGATTTCGCCGCAAATTCCATGGGGTTCCCCCTGTGATATTTTTTTGGTTTTGGGTCATTTTGGTGAGCTCCATTGATTTAGCCGGTATTGCAGCCACAGGTCCGGGGCGGCCTGGGATGCCCTGGAGTGCAATGGCACAGGAGTCGGGGCACTCGTCTGGTTTAGTAAAGCGATAAACGTCATTTGGCGGAAGTTTGGAGGGGTCTGACGGCCAGACCCTTGGTCTGAGTGTTGTGGTGTCTACGGTGGCGTGTACCCTGTGGCACTGTGTACCTGTGGCGGAAGTTTGGATGAAATCGGTGAGGTTGAGATTTCGCCGCAAATTCCATGGGGTTCCCCCTGTGAGTTTTTTTTGGTTTTGGGTCATTTTGGTGAGCTCCATTGATTTAGCCGGTATTGCAGCCACAGGTCCGGGGCGGCCTGGGATGCCCTGGAGTGCAATGGCACAGGACTCGGGGGGGAGGGTATGTGTTTTTACAGGCATAAACGTCATTTGGCGGAAGTTTGGAGGGGTCTGACGGCCAGACCCTTGGTCTGAGTGTTGTGGTGTCTACGGTGGCGTGTACCCTGTGGCACTGTGTACCTGTGGCGGAAGTTTGGATGAAATCGGTGAGGTTGAGATTTCGCCGCAAATTCCATGGGGTTCGCGCTTGGTGTTTTTTTTGGTTTTGGGTCATTTTGGTGAGCTCCATTGATTTAGCCGGTATTGCAGCCACAGGTCCGGGGCGGCCTGGGATGCCCTGGAGTGCAATGGCACAGGACTCGGGGGGGAGGGTATGTGTTTTTACAGGCATAAACGTCATTTGGCGGAAGTTTGGAGGGGTCTGACGGCCAGACCCTTGGTCTGAGTGTTGTGGTGTCTACGGTGGCGTGTACCCTGTGGCACTGTGTACCTGTGGCGGAAGTTTGGATGAAATCGGTGAGGTTGAGATTTCGCCGCAAATTCCATGGGGTTCCCCCTGTGAGCTTTTTTTGGTTTTGGGTCATTTTGGTGAGCTCCATTGATTTAGCCGGTATTGCAGCCACAGGTCCGGGGCGGCCTGGGATGCCCTGGAGTGCAATGGCACAGGACTCGGGGGGGAGGGTATGTGTTTTTACAGGCATAAACGTCATTTGGCGGAAGTTTGGAGGGGTCTGACGGCCAGACCCTTGGTCTGAGTGTTGTGGTGTCTACGGTGGCGTGTACCCTGTGGCACTGTGTACCTGTGGCGGAAGTTTGGATGAAATCGGTGAGGTTGAGATTTCGCCGCAAATTCCATGGGGTTACGTCTGTGTTTTTTTTTAGGTTTTGCGTCATTTTGGTGAGCTCCATTGATTTAGCCGGTATTGCAGCCACAGGTCCGGGGCGGCCTGGGATGCCCTGGAGTGCAATGGCACAGGACTCGGGGGGGAGGGTATGTGTTTTTACAGGGATAAACGTCATTTGGCGGAAGTTTGGAGGGGTCTGACGGCCAGACCCTTGGTCTGAGTGTTGTGGTGTCTACGGTGGCGTGTACCCTGTGGCACTGTGTACCTGTGGCGGAAGTTTGGATGAAATCGGTGAGGTTGAGATTTCGCCGCAAATTCCATGGGGTTCACCCTGTGTTTTATTTTGTGTATTGTGTTAATTTGGTGTGCTCTAATGATTTAGCCGGTATTGCAGCCACAGGTCCGGGGCGGCCTGGGATGCCCTGGAGTGCAATGGCACAGGACTGGTGGTGAGTGTTTTTGTTTTTACAGGCATAAACGTCATTTGGCGGAAGTTTGGAGGGGTCTGACGGCCAGACCCTTGGTCTGAGTGTTGTGGTGTCTACGGTGGCGTGTACCCTGTGGCACTGTGTACCTGTGGCGGAAGTTTGGATGAAATCGGTGAGGTTGAGATTTCGCCGCAAATTCCATGGGGTTCCCCCTTTGATATTTTTTTGGTTTTGTCTCATTTTGGTTAGATCCATTTATTTAGCCGGTATTGCAGCCACAGGTCCGGGGCGGCCTGGGATGCCCTGGAGTGCAATGGCACAGGACTCGGGGGGGAGGGTATGTGTTTTTACAGGCATAAACGTCATTTGGCGGAAGTTTGGAGGGGTCTGACGGCCAGACCCTTGGTCTGAGTGTTGTGGTGTCTACGGTGGCGTGTACCCTGTGGCACTGTGTACCTGTGGCGGAAGTTTGGATGAAATCGGTGAGGTTGAGATTTCGCCGCAAATTCCATGGGGTTCCCCCTGTGATAATTAAGTGGTTTTGGGTCATAGAGGTGATCACAATTGATTTAGCCGGTATTGCAGCCACAGGTCCGGGGCGGCCTGGGATGCCCTGGAGTGCACTGGAACTTGACCGGGTGGGTGGGTATGTGTTTTTACAGGCATAAACGTCATTTGGCGGAAGTTTGGAGGGGTCTGACGGCCAGACCCTTGGTCTGAGTGTTGTGGTGTCTACGGTGGCGTGTACCCTGTGGCACTGTGTACCTGTGGCGGAAGTTTGGATGAAATCGGTGAGGTTGAGATTTCGCCGCAAATTCCATGGGGTTCCCCCTGTGATTTTTTTTTGGTTTTGGGTCATTTTGGTGAGCTCCATTGATTTAGCCGGTATTGCAGCCACAGGTCCGGGGCGGCCTGGGATGCCCTGGAGTGCAATGGCACAGGACTCGGGGGGGAGGGTATGTGTTTTTACAGGCATAAACGTCATTTGGCGGAAGTTTGGAGGGGTCTGACGGCCAGACCCTTGGTCTGAGTGTTGTGGTGTCTACGGTGGCGTGTACCCTGTGGCACTGTGTACCTGTGGCGGAAGTTTGGATGAAATCGGTGAGGTTGAGATTTCGCCGCAAATTCCATGGGGTACCCCCTGTGATTTTTTTTTGGTTTTGGGTCATTTTGGTGAGCTCCATTGATTTAGCCGGTATTGCAGCCACAGGTCCGGGGCGGCCTGGGATGCCCTGGAGTGCAATGGCACAGGACTCGGGGGGGAGGGTATGTGTTTTTACAGGCATAAACGTCATTTGGCGGAAGTTTGGAGGGGTCTGACGGCCAGACCCTTGGTCTGAGTGTTGTGGTGTCTACGGTGGCGTGTACCCTGTGGCACTGTGTACCTGTGGCGGAAGTTTGGATGAAATCGGTGAGGTTGAGATTTCGCCGCAAATTCCATGGGGTTACCCAAGTGAGTATTGTTTGGTATTGGGTGAATTTGGTGAGCTCCATTGATTTAGCCGGTATTGCAGCCACAGGTCCGGGGCGGCCTGGGATGCCCTGGAGTGCAATGGCACAGGACTCGGGGGGGAGGGTATGTGTTTTTACAGGCATAAACGTCATTTGGCGGAAGTTTGGAGGGGTCTGACGGCCAGACCCTTGGTCTGAGTGTTGTGGTGTCTACGGTGGCGTGTACCCTGTGGCACTGTGTACCTGTGGCGGAAGTTTGGATGAAATCGGTGAGGTTGAGATTTCGCCGCAAATTCCATGGGGTTCCCCCTGTGAGTTTTTTTTGGTTTTGGGTCATTTTGGTGAGCTCCATTGATTTAGCCGGTATTGCAGCCACAGGTCCGGGGCGGCCTGGGATGCCCTGGAGTGCAATGGCACAGGACTCGGGGGGGAGGGTATGTGTTTTTACAGGCATAAACGTCATTTGGCGGAAGTTTGGAGGGGTCTGACGGCCAGACCCTTGGTCTGAGTGTTGTGGTGTCTACGGTGGCGTGTACCCTGTGGCACTGTGTACCTGTGGCGGAAGTTTGGATGAAATCGGTGAGGTTGAGATTTCGCCGCAAATTCCATGGGGTTACCACTGTGAGTTTTTTTAGTTTTTGGGTGATTTTGTGAGCTCCATTGATTTAGCCGGTATTGCAGCCACAGGTCCGGGGCGGCCTGGGATGCCCTGGAGTGCAATGGCACAGGACTCGGGGGGGAGGGTATGTGTTTTTACAGGCATAAACGTCATTTGGCGGAAGTTTGGAGGGGTCTGACGGCCAGACCCTTGGTCTGAGTGTTGTGGTGTCTACGGTGGCGTGTACCCTGTGGCACTGTGTACCTGTGGCGGAAGTTTGGATGAAATCGGTGAGGTTGAGATTTCGCCGCAAATTCCATGTGGTTACCCGTGTGATTTTTTTTTGTATTTGGTTCATTTTGGTGAGCTCCATTGATTTAGCCGGTATTGCAGCCACAGGTCCGGGGCGGCCTGGGATGCCCTGGAGTGCAATGGCACAGGACTCGGGGGGGAGGGTATGTGTTTTTACAGGCATAAACGTCATTTGGCGGAAGTTTGGAGGGGTCTGACGGCCAGACCCTTGGTCTGAGTGTTGTGGTGTCTACGGTGGCGTGTACCCTGTGGCACTGTGTACCTGTGGCGGAAGTTTGGATGAAATCGGTGAGGTTGAGATTTCGCCGCAAATTCCATGGGGTTCCCCCTATGATTTTTTTTTCGTTTTGGGTCATTTTGGTGACCTCCATTGATTTAGCGGGTATTGCAGCCACAGGTCCGGGCGGGCCTGGGATGCCCTGGAGTGCAATGGCACAGGACTCGGGGGGGAGGGTATGTGTTTTTACAGGGATAAACGTCATTTGGCGGAAGTTTGGAGGGGTCTGACGGCCAGACCCTTGGTCTGAGTGTTGTGGTGTCTACGGTGGCGTGTACCCTGTGGCACTGTGTACCTGTGGCGGAAGTTTGGATGAAATCGGTGAGGTTGAGATTTCGCCGCAAATTCCATGGGGTTCCCCCTGTGAATTTTTTTTTGGTTTTGGGTCATTTTGGTGACCTCCATTGATTTAGCCGGTATTGCAGCCACAGGTCCGGGGCGGCCTGGGATGCCCTGGAGTGCAATGGCACAGGACTCGGGGGGGAGGGTATGTGTTTTTACAGGCATAAACGTCATTTGGCGGAAGTTTGGAGGGGTCTGACGGCCAGACCCTTGGTCTGAGTGTTGTGGTGTCTACGGTGGCGTGTACCCTGTGGCACTGTGTACCTGTGGCGGAAGTTTGGATGAAATCGGTGAGGTTGAGATTTCGCCGCAAATTCCATGGGGTTCCCCCTGTGATTTTTTTTGGTTTTGGGTCATTTTGGTGAGCTCCATTGATTTAGCCGGTATTGCAGCCACAGGTCCGGGGCGGCCTGGGATGCCCTGGAGTGCAATGGCACAGGACTCGGGGGGGAGGGTATGTGTTTTTACAGGCATAAACGTCATTTGGCGGAAGTTTGGAGGGGTCTGACGGCCAGACCCTTGGTCTGAGTGTTGTGGTGTCTACGGTGGCGTGTACCCTGTGGCACTGTGTACCTGTGGCGGAAGTTTGGATGAAATCGGTGAGGTTGAGATTTCGCCGCAAATTCCATGGGGTTCCCCCTGTGAATTTTTTTTTGCCTTTGGGTCATTTTGGTGAGCTCCATTGATTTAGCCGGTATTGCAGCCACAGGTCCGGGGCGGCCTGGGATGCCCTGGAGTGCAATGGCACAGGACTCGGGGGGGAGGGTATGTGTTTTTACAGGCATAAACGTCATTTGGCGGAAGTTTGGAGGGGTCTGACGGCCAGACCCTTGGTCTGAGTGTTGTGGTGTCTACGGTGGCGTGTACCCTGTGGCACTGTGTACCTGTGGCGGAAGTTTGGATGAAATCGGTGAGGTTGAGATTTCGCCGCAAATTCCATGGGGTTACCATGTGTGATTTTTTTTTTTTTGTGTCTATTTGTTGAGCTCCATTGATTTAGCCGGTATTGCAGCCACAGGTCCGGGGCGGCCTGGGATGCCCTGGAGTGCAATGGCACAGGACTCGGGGGGGAGGGTATGTGTTTTTACAGGCATAAACGTCATTTGGCGGAAGTTTGGAGGGGTCTGACGGCCAGACCCTTGGTCTGAGTGTTGTGGTGTCTACGGTGGCGTGTACCCTGTGGCACTGTGTACCTGTGGCGGAAGTTTGGATGAAATCGGTGAGGTTGAGATTTCGCCGCAAATTCCATGGGGTTCCCCCTGTGAGCTTGGTGGGGTTTTGGGTCATGTTGGTGAGCTCCATTGATTTAGCCGGTATTGCAGCCACAGGTCCGGGGCGGCCTGGGATGCCCTGGAGTGCAATGGCACAGGACTCGGGGGGGAGGGTATGTGTTTTTACAGGCATAAACGTCATTTGGCGGAAGTTTGGAGGGGTCTGACGGCCAGACCCTTGGTCTGAGTGTTGTGGTGTCTACGGTGGCGTGTACCCTGTGGCACTGTGTACCTGTGGCGGAAGTTTGGATGAAATCGGTGAGGTTGAGATTTCGCCGCAAATTCCATGGGGTTCCCCCTGTGATTTTTTTTGGTTTTGGGTCATTTTGGTGACCTCCATTGATTTAGCCGGTATTGCAGCCACAGGTCCGGGGCGGCCTGGGATGCCCTGGAGTGCAATGGCACAGGACTCGGGGGGAGGGTATGTGTTTTTACAGGCATAAACGTCATTTGGCGGAAGTTTGGAGGGGTCTGACGGCCAGACCCTTGGTCTGAGTGTTGTGGTGTCTACGGTGGCGTGTACCCTGTGGCACTGTGTACCTGTGGCGGAAGTTTGGATGAAATCGGTGAGGTTGAGATTTCGCCGCAAATTCCATGGGGTTCCCCCTGTGAGTTTTTTTTGGTTTTGGGTCATTTTGGTGAGCTCCATTGATTTAGCCGGTATTGCAGCCACAGGTCCGGGGCGGCCTGGGATGCCCTGGAGTGCAATGGCACAGGACTCGGGGGGGAGGGTATGTGTTTTTACAGGGATAAACGTCATTTGGCGGAAGTTTGGAGGGGTCTGACGGCCAGA
Organism: Oratosquilla oratoria; assembly: GCF_046742065.1. Classification (NCBI taxonomy): domain Eukaryota; kingdom Metazoa; phylum Arthropoda; class Malacostraca; order Stomatopoda; family Squillidae; genus Oratosquilla; species Oratosquilla oratoria. Next base: position 17,093 of record NW_027467709.1, on the reverse strand, counting down.
CCCTTGGTCTGAGTGTTGTGGTGTCTACGGTGGCGTGTACCCTGTGGCACTGTGTACCTGTGGCGGAAGTTTGGATGAAATCGGTGAGGTTGAGATTTCGCCGCAAATTCCATGGGGTTCCCCCTGTGAGTTTTTTGTGGTTTTGGGTGAGTTTGGTGAGCTCGATTGATTTAGCCGGTATTGCAGCCACAGGTCCGGGGCGGCCTGGGATGCCCTGGAGTGCAATGGCACAGGACTCGGGGGGAGGGTATGTGTTTTTACAGGCATAAACGTCATTTGGCGGAAGTTTGGAGGGGTCTGACGGCCAGACCCTTGGTCTGAGTGTTGTGGTGTCTACGGTGGCGTGTACCCTGTGGCACTGTGTACCTGTGGCGGAAGTTTGGATGAAATCGGTGAGGTTGAGATTTCGCCGCAAATTCCATGGGGTTCCCCCTTAGAGTTGTTTGTTGTTTTGGGTCTTTTTGGTGAGCTCCATTGATTTAGCCGGTATTGCAGCCACAGGTCCGGGGCGGCCTGGGATGCCCTGGAGTGCAATGGCACAGGACTCGGGGGGGAGGGTATGTGTTTTTACAGGCATAAACGTCATTTGGCGGAAGTTTGGAGGGGTCTGACGGCCAGACCCTTGGTCTGAGTGTTGTGGTGTCTACGGTGGCGTGTACCCTGTGGCACTGTGTACCTGTGGCGGAAGTTTGGATGAAATCGGTGAGGTTGAGATTTCGCCGCAAATTCCATGGGGTTCCCCCTATGATTTTTTTTTTCGTTTTGGGTCATTTTGGTGACCTCCATTGATTTAGCGGGTATTGCAGCCACAGGTCCGGGGCGGCCTGGGATGCCCTGGAGTGCAATGGCACAGGACTCGGGGGGAGGGTATGTGTTTTTACAGGCATAAACGTCATTTGGCGGAAGTTTGGAGGGGTCTGACGGCCAGACCCTTGGTCTGAGTGTTGTGGTGTCTACGGTGGCGTGTACCCTGTGGCACTGTGTACCTGTGGCGGAAGTTTGGATGAAATCGGTGAGGTTGAGATTTCGCCGCAAATTCCATGGGGTTCCCCCTGTGAGATGTGTTTGGTTTTGGGTCATGTTGGTGAGCTCCATTGATTTAGCCGGTATTGCAGCCACAGGTCCGGGGCGGCCTGGGATGCCCTGGAGTGCAATGGCACAGGACTCGGGCGGAGGGTATGTGTTTTTACAGGCATAAACGTCATTTGGCGGAAGTTTGGAGGGGTCTGACGGCCAGACCCTTGGTCTGAGTGTTGTGGTGTCTACGGTGGCGTGTACCCTGTGGCACTGTGTACCTGTGGCGGAAGTTTGGATGAAATCGGTGAGGTTGAGATTTCGCCGCAAATTCCATGGGGTTCCCCCTGTGATATTTTTTTGGTTTTGGGTCATTTTGGTGAGCTCCATTGATTTAGCCGGTATTGCAGCCACAGGTCCGGGGCGGCCTGGGATGCCCTGGAGTGCAATGGCACAGGACTCGGGGGGAGTGTATGGGTTTTTACAGGAATAAACGTCATTTGGCGGAAGTTTGGAGGGGTCTGACGGCCAGACCCTTGGTCTGAGTGTTGTGGTGTCTACGGTGGCGTGTACCCTGTGGCACTGTGTACCTGTGGCGGAAGTTTGGATGAAATCGGTGAGGTTGAGATTTCGCCGCAAATTCCATGGGGTTCCCCCTGTGAGATTTTTTTGGTTTTGGGTCATTTTGGTGACCTCCATTGATTTAGCCGGTATTGCAGCCACAGGTCCGGGGCGGCCTGGGATGCCCTGGAGTGCAATGGCACAGGACTCGGGGGGAGGGTATGTGTTTTTACAGGCATAAACGTCATTTGGCGGAAGTTTGGAGGGGTCTGACGGCCAGACCCTTGGTCTGAGTGTTGTGGTGTCTACGGTGGCGTGTACCCTGTGGCACTGTGTACCTGTGGCGGAAGTTTGGATGAAATCGGTGAGGTTGAGATTTCGCCGCAAATTCCATGGGTTCCCCCTGTGATTTTTTTTGGTTTTGGGTCATTTTGGTGAGCTCCATTGATTTAGCCGGTATTGCAGCCACAGGTCCGGGGCGGCCTGGGATGCCCTGGAGTGCAATGGCACAGGACTCGGGGGGGAGGGTATGTGTTTTTACAGGCATAAACGTCATTTGGCGGAAGTTTGGAGGGGTCTGACGGCCAGACCCTTGGTCTGAGTGTTGTGGTGTCTACGGTGGCGTGTACCCTGTGGCACTGTGTACCTGTGGCGGAAGTTTGGATGAAATCGGTGAGGTTGAGATTTCGCCGCAAATTCCATGGGGTTCCCCCTGTGTGATTTTTTTGGTTTTGGGTCATTTTGGTGAGCTCCATTGATTTAGCCGGTATTGCAGCCACAGGTCCGGGGCGGCCTGGGATGCCCTGGAGTGCAATGGCACAGGACTCGGGGGCAGATTATCTGAATTAACAGCAAAAAACGTCATTTGGCGGAAGTTTGGAGGGGTCTGACGGCCAGACCCTTGGTCTGAGTGTTGTGGTGTCTACGGTGGCGTGTACCCTGTGGCACTGTGTACCTGTGGCGGAAGTTTGGATGAAATCGGTGAGGTTGAGATTTCGCCGCAAATTCCATGGGGTTCCCCCTGTGATTTTATTTTGGGAAAGGGTCATTTATCAGAGCTCCATTGATTTAGCCGGTATTGCAGCCACAGGTCCGGGGCGGCCTGGGATGCCCTGGAGTGCAATGGCACAGGACTCGGGGGGGAGGGTATGTGTTTTTACAGGCATAAACGTCATTTGGCGGAAGTTTGGAGGGGTCTGACGGCCAGACCCTTGGTCTGAGTGTTGTGGTGTCTACGGTGGCGTGTACCCTGTGGCACTGTGTACCTGTGGCGGAAGTTTGGATGAAATCGGTGAGGTTGAGATTTCGCCGCAAATTCCATGGGGTTCCCCCTGTGATTTTTTTTTGGTTTTGGGTCATTTTGGTGAGCTCCATTGATTTAGCCGGTATTGCAGCCACAGGTCCGGGGCGGCCTGGGATGCCCTGGAGTGCAATGGCACAGGACTCGGGGGGGAGGGTATGTGTTTTTACAGGGATAAACGTCATTTGGCGGAAGTTTGGAGGGGTCTGACGGCCAGACCCTTGGTCTGAGTGTTGTGGTGTCTACGGTGGCGTGTACCCTGTGGCACTGTGTACCTGTGGCGGAAGTTTGGATGAAATCGGTGAGGTTGAGATTTCGCCGCAAATTCCATGGGGTTCCCCCTGTGATATTTTTTTGTTTTTGGTTCATTTTGGTGAGCTCCATTGATTTAGCCGGTATTGCAGCCACAGGTCCGGGGCGGCCTGGGATGCCCTGGAGTGCAATGGCACAGGACTCGGGGGGGAGGGTATGTGTTTTTACAGGCATAAACGTCATTTGGCGGAAGTTTGGAGGGGTCTGACGGCCAGACCCTTGGTCTGAGTGTTGTGGTGTCTACGGTGGCGTGTACCCTGTGGCACTGTGTACCTGTGGCGGAAGTTTGGATGAAATCGGTGAGGTTGAGATTTCGCCGCAAATTCCATGGGGTTCCCCCTGTGAATTTTTTTTTGGTTTTGGGTCATTTTGGTGAGCTCCATTGATTTAGCCGGTATTGCAGCCACAGGTCCGGGGCGGCCTGGGATGCCCTGGAGTGCAATGGCACAGGACTGGGGGGGAGGGTATGTGTTTTTACAGGCATAAACGTCATTTGGCGGAAGTTTGGAGGGGTCTGACGGCCAGACCCTTGGTCTGAGTGTTGTGGTGTCTACGGTGGCGTGTACCCTGTGGCACTGTGTACCTGTGGCGGAAGTTTGGATGAAATCGGTGAGGTTGAGATTTCGCCGCAAATTCCATGGGGTTCCCCCTGTGAATTATTTTTGGTTTTGGGTCATTTTGGTGAGCTCCATTGATTTAGCCGGTATTGCAGCCACAGGTCCGGGGCGGCCTGGGATGCCCTGGAGTGCAATGGCACAGGACTCGGGGGGGAGGGTATGTGTTTTTACAGGCATAAACGTCATTTGGCGGAAGTTTGGAGGGGTCTGACGGCCAGACCCTTGGTCTGAGTGTTGTGGTGTCTACGGTGGCGTGTACCCTGTGGCACTGTGTACCTGTGGCGGAAGTTTGGATGAAATCGGTGAGGTTGAGATTTCGCCGCAAATTCCATGGGGTTCCCCCTGAATTTTTTTTGGTTTTGGGTCATTTTGGTGAGCTCCATTGATTTAGCCGGTATTGCAGCCACAGGTCCGGGGCGGCCTGGGATGCCCTGGAGTGCAATGGCACAGGACTCGGGGGGGAGGGTATGTGTTTTTACAGGCATAAACGTCATTTGGCGGAAGTTTGGAGGGGTCTGACGGCCAGACCCTTGGTCTGAGTGTTGTGGTGTCTACGGTGGCGTGTACCCTGTGGCACTGTGTACCTGTGGCGGAAGTTTGGATGAAATCGGTGAGGTTGAGATTTCGCCGCAAATTCCATGGGGTTCCCCCTGTGATTATTTTTTGTAATTGGGTCTTTATGGTGACCTCCATTGATTTAGCCGGTATTGCAGCCACAGGTCCGGGGCGGCCTGGGTTGTCCTGGTGTTCATTTGGACAGGAGTGGGGGGGAGGGTATGTGTTTTTACAGGCATAAACGTCATTTGGCGGAAGTTTGGAGGGGTCTGACGGCCAGACCCTTGGTCTGAGTGTTGTGGTGTCTACGGTGGCGTGTACCCTGTGGCACTGTGTACCTGTGGCGGAAGTTTGGATGAAATCGGTGAGGTTGAGATTTCGCCGCAAATTCCATGGGGTTCCCCCTGTGAGATTTTTTTGGTTTTGGGTCATTTTGGTGACCTCCATTGATTTAGCCGGTATTGCAGCCACAGGTCCGGGGCGGCCTGGGATGCCCTGGAGTGCAATGGCACAGGACTCGGGGGGGAGGGTATGTGTTTTTACAGGCATAAACGTCATTTGGCGGAAGTTTGGAGGGGTCTGACGGCCAGACCCTTGGTCTGAGTGTTGTGGTGTCTACGGTGGCGTGTACCCTGTGGCACTGTGTACCTGTGGCGGAAGTTTGGATGAAATCGGTGAGGTTGAGATTTCGCCGCAAATTCCATGGGGTTCACCCGGTGAGAGTGTTTTGGTGTTGGGTCATTTTGGTGAGCTCCATTGATTTAGCCGGTATTGCAGCCACAGGTCCGGGGCGGCCTGGGATGCCCTGGAGTGCAATGGCACAGGACTCGGGGGGGAGGGTATGTGTTTTTACAGGCATAAACGTCATTTGGCGGAAGTTTGGAGGGGTCTGACGGCCAGACCCTTGGTCTGAGTGTTGTGGTGTCTACGGTGGCGTGTACCCTGTGGCACTGTGTACCTGTGGCGGAAGTTTGGATGAAATCGGTGAGGTTGAGATTTCGCCGCAAATTCCATGGGGTTCCCCCTGTGAGTTTTTTTTGGTTTTGTGTCAGTTTGGTGAGCTCCATTGATTTAGCCGGTATTGCAGCCACAGGTCCGGGGCGGCCTGGGATGCCCTGGAGTGCAATGGCACAGGACTCGTGGGGGGAGGTCATGTGTTTTTACAGGCATAAACGTCATTTGGCGGAAGTTTGGAGGGGTCTGACGGCCAGACCCTTGGTCTGAGTGTTGTGGTGTCTACGGTGGCGTGTACCCTGTGGCACTGTGTACCTGTGGCGGAAGTTTGGATGAAATCGGTGAGGTTGAGATTTCGCCGCAAATTCCATGGGGTTCCCCCTGTGTGATTTGTTTGGTTTTGGGTCATTTTGGTGACCTCCATTGATTTAGCCGGTATTGCAGCCACAGGTCCGGGGCGGCCTGGGATGCCCTGGAGTGCAATGGCACAGGACTCGGGGGGGAGGGTATGTGTTTTTACAGGGATAAACGTCATTTGGCGGAAGTTTGGAGGGGTCTGACGGCCAGACCCTTGGTCTGAGTGTTGTGGTGTCTACGGTGGCGTGTACCCTGTGGCACTGTGTACCTGTGGCGGAAGTTTGGATGAAATCGGTGAGGTTGAGATTTCGCCGCAAATTCCATGGGGTTCCCCCTGTGAGATTTTTTTGGTTTTGGGTCATTTTGGTGAGCTCCATTGATTTAGCCGGTATTGCAGCCACAGGTCCGGGGCGGCCTGGGATGCCCTGGAGTGCAATGGCACAGGACTCGGGGGGGAGGGTATGGGTTTTTACAGGCATAAACGTCATTTGGCGGAAGTTTGGAGGGGTCTGACGGCCAGACCCTTGGTCTGAGTGTTGTGGTGTCTACGGTGGCGTGTACCCTGTGGCACTGTGTACCTGTGGCGGAAGTTTGGATGAAATCGGTGAGGTTGAGATTTCGCCGCAAATTCCATGGGGTTCCCCCTGTGTGTTTTTTTTGGTTTTGGGTCATTTTGGTGAGCTCCATTGATTTAGCCGGTATTGCAGCCACAGGTCCGGGGCGGCCTGGGATGCCCTGGAGTGCAATGGCACAGGACTCGGGGGGGAGGGTATGTGTTTTTACAGGCATAAACGTCATTTGGCGGAAGTTTGGAGGGGTCTGACGGCCAGACCCTTGGTCTGAGTGTTGTGGTGTCTACGGTGGCGTGTACCCTGTGGCACTGTGTACCTGTGGCGGAAGTTTGGATGAAATCGGTGAGGTTGAGATTTCGCCGCAAATTCCATGGGGTTCCCCCTGTGAATTTTTTTTTGGTTTTGGGTCATTTTGGTGAGCTCCATTGATTTAGCCGGTATTGCAGCCACAGGTCCGGGGCGGCCTGGGATGCCCTGGAGTGCAATGGCACAGGACTCGGGGGGGAGGGTATGTGTTTTTACAGGGATAAACGTCATTTGGCGGAAGTTTGGAGGGGTCTGACGGCCAGACCCTTGGTCTGAGTGTTGTGGTGTCTACGGTGGCGTGTACCCTGTGGCACTGTGTACCTGTGGCGGAAGTTTGGATGAAATCGGTGAGGTTGAGATTTCGCCGCAAATTCCATGGGGTTCCCCCTGTGATTTTTTTTGGTTTTGGGTCATTTTGGTGAGCTCCATTGATTTAGCCGGTATTGCAGCCACAGGTCCGGGGCGGCCTGGGATGCCCTGGAGTGCAATGGCACAGGACTCGGGGGGGAGGGTATGTGTTTTTACAGGCATAAACGTCATTTGGCGGAAGTTTGGAGGGGTCTGACGGCCAGACCCTTGGTCTGAGTGTTGTGGTGTCTACGGTGGCGTGTACCCTGTGGCACTGTGTACCTGTGGCGGAAGTTTGGATGAAATCGGTGAGGTTGAGATTTCGCCGCAAATTCCATGGGGTTCCCCCTGTGAATTTTTTTTTGGTTTTGGGTCATTTTGGTGAGCTCCATTGATTTAGCCGGTATTGCAGCCACAGGTCCGGGGCGGCCTGGGATGCCCTGGAGTGCAATGGCACAGGACTCGGGGGGGAGGGTATGTGTTTTTACAGGCATAAACGTCATTTGGCGGAAGTTTGGAGGGGTCTGACGGCCAGACCCTTGGTCTGAGTGTTGTGGTGTCTACGGTGGCGTGTACCCTGTGGCACTGTGTACCTGTGGCGGAAGTTTGGATGAAATCGGTGAGGTTGAGATTTCGCCGCAAATTCCATGGGGTTTCCCCCTGTGATCTTTTTATGGTTTTGGGTCATTTTGGTGAGCTCCATTGATTTAGCCGGTATTGCAGCCACAGGTCCGGGGCGGCCTGGGATGCCCTGGAGTGCAATGGCACAGGACTCGGGGGGGAGGGTATGTGTTTTTACAGGCATAAACGTCATTTGGCGGAAGTTTTGGAGGGGTCTGACGGCCAGACCCTTGGTCTGAGTGTTGTGGTGTCTACGGTGGCGTGTACCCTGTGGCACTGTGTACCTGTGGCGGAAGTTTGGATGAAATCGGTGAGGTTGAGATTTCGCCGCAAATTCCATGGGGTTCCCCCTGTGACATTTTTTTGGTTTTGGGTCATTTTGGTGACCTCCATTGATTTAGCGGGTATTGCAGCCACAGGTCCGGGGCGGCCTGGGATGCCCTGGAGTGCAATGGCACAGGACTCGGGGGGAGGGTATGTGTTTTTACAGGCATAAACGTCATTTGGCGGAAGTTTGGAGGGGTCTGACGGCCAGACCCTTGGTCTGAGTGTTGTGGTGTCTACGGTGGCGTGTACCCTGTGGCACTGTGTACCTGTGGCGGAAGTTTGGATGAAATCGGTGAGGTTGAGATTTCGCCGCAAATTCCATGGGGTTCCCCCTGTGAGAATTTTTTGGTTTTGGGTCATTTTGGTGACCTCCATTGATTTAGCCGGTATTGCAGCCACAGGTCCGGGGCGGCCTGGGATGCCCTGGAGTGCAATGGCACAGGACTCGGGGGGAGGGTATGTGTTTTTACAGGCATAAACGTCATTTGGCGGAAGTTTGGAGGGGTCTGACGGCCAGACCCTTGGTCTGAGTGTTGTGGTGTCTACGGTGGCGTGTACCCTGTGGCACTGTGTACCTGTGGCGGAAGTTTGGATGAAATCGGTGAGGTTGAGATTTCGCCGCAAATTCCATGGGGTTCCCCCTTTGAGTTTTTTTGGGTTTTGGGTCATTTTGGTGAGCTCCATTGATTTAGCCGGTATTGCAGCCACAGGTCCGGGGGGCCTGGGATGCCCTGGAGTGCAATGGCACAGGACTCGGGGGGGAGGGTATGTGTTTTTACAGGCATAAACGTCATTTGGCGGAAGTTTGGAGGGGTCTGACGGCCAGACCCTTGGTCTGAGTGTTGTGGTGTCTACGGTGGCGTGTACCCTGTGGCACTGTGTACCTGTGGCGGAAGTTTGGATGAAATCGGTGAGGTTGAGATTTCGCCGCAAATTCCATGGGGTTACCCCTGTTTTTTTTTTTTGGTTTTGGGTCATTTTGGTGAGCTCCATTGATTTAGCCGGTATTGCAGCCACAGGTCCGGGGCGGCCTGGGATGCCCTGGAGTGCAATGGCACAGGACTCGGGGGGAGGGAATGGGTTTTTACAGGCATAAACGTCATTTGGCGGAAGTTTGGAGGGGTCTGACGGCCAGACCCTTGGTCTGAGTGTTGTGGTGTCTACGGTGGCGTGTACCCTGTGGCACTGTGTACCTGTGGCGGAAGTTTGGATGAAATCGGTGAGGTTGAGATTTCGCCGCAAATTCCATGGGGTTCCCCCTGTGTTATTTTTTTGGTTTTGGGTCATTTTGGTGAGCTCCATTGATTTAGCCGGTATTGCAGCCACAGGTCCGGGGCGGCCTGGGATGCCCTGGAGTGCAATGGCACAGGACTCGGGGGGTGGGTACGGGACTCTACTCGGATAAACGTCATTTGGCGGAAGTTTGGAGGGGTCTGACGGCCAGACCCTTGGTCTGAGTGTTGTGGTGTCTACGGTGGCGTGTACCCTGTGGCACTGTGTACCTGTGGCGGAAGTTTGGATGAAATCGGTGAGGTTGAGATTTCGCCGCAAATTCCATGGGGTTCCCCCTGTGAATTTTTTTTTTGGTTTTGGGTCATTTTGGTGAGCTCCATTGATTTAGCCGGTATTGCAGCCACAGGTCCGGGGCGGCCTGGGATGCCCTGGAGTGCAATGGCACAGGACTCGGGGGGGAGGGTATGTGATTTTACAGGCATAAACGTCATTTGGCGGTAGTTTGGAGGGGTCTGACGGCCAGACCCTTGGTCTGAGTGTTGTGGTGTCTACGGTGGCGTGTACCCTGTGGCACTGTGTACCTGTGGCGGAAGTTTGGATGAAATCGGTGAGGTTGAGATTTCGCCGCAAATTCCATGGGGTTCCCACAGTGATCTTTTTTTGCTCTTGGGTCATTTTGGTGAGCTCCATTGATTTAGCCGGTATTGCAGCCACAGGTCCGGGGCGGCCTGGGATGCCCTGGAGTGCAATGGCACAGGACTCGGGGGGAGGGTATGTGTTTTTACAGGGATAAACGTCATTTGGCGGAAGTTTTGGAGGGTCTGACGGCCAGACCCTTGGTCTGAGTGTTGTGGTGTCTACGGTGGCGTGTACCCTGTGGCACTGTGTACCTGTGGCGGAAGTTTGGATGAAATCGGTGAGGTTGAGATTTCGCCGCAAATTCCATGGGGTTCCCCCTGTGATTTTTTTTTGGTTTTGGGTCATTTTGGTGAGCTCCATTGATTTAGCCGGTATTGCAGCCACAGGTCCGGGGCGGCCTGGGATGCCCTGGAGTGCAATGGCACAGGACTCGGGGGGGAGGGTATGTGTTTTTACAGGCATAAACGTCATTTGGCGGAAGTTTGGAGGGGTCTGACGGCCAGACCCTTGGTCTGAGTGTTGTGGTGTCTACGGTGGCGTGTACCCTGTGGCACTGTGTACCTGTGGCGGAAGTTTGGATGAAATCGGTGAGGTTGAGATTTCGCCGCAAATTCCATGGGGTTCCCCCTGTGATTATTTTTTGGTTTTGGGTCGTTTTGGTGTGCTCCATTGATTTAGCCGGTATTGCAGCCACAGGTCCGGGGCGGCCTGGGATGCCCTGGAGTGCAATGGCACAGGACTCGGGGGGGAGGGTATGTGTTTTTACAGGCATAAACGTCATTTGGCGGAAGTTTGGAGGGGTCTGACGGCCAGACCCTTGGTCTGAGTGTTGTGGTGTCTACGGTGGCGTGTACCCTGTGGCACTGTGTACCTGTGGCGGAAGTTTGGATGAAATCGGTGAGGTTGAGATTTCGCCGCAAATTCCATGGGGTACCCCCTGTGAGATAATTTTGCTATTGCGACATTTTGGTGAGCTCCATTGATTTAGCCGGTATTGCAGCCACAGGTCCGGGGCGGCCTGGGATGCCCTGGAGTGCAATGGCACAGGACACGGGGGGGAGGGTATGTGTTTTTACAGGCATAAACGTCATTTGGCGGAAGTTTGGAGGGGTCTGACGGCCAGACCCTTGGTCTGAGTGTTGTGGTGTCTACGGTGGCGTGTACCCTGTGGCACTGTGTACCTGTGGCGGAAGTTTGGATGAAATCGGTGAGGTTGAGATTTCGCCGCAAATTCCATGGGGTACCCTCTGTGTTTTTTTTTGGTTTTTTGTTCATTTTGGTGAGCTCCATTGATTTAGCCGGTATTGCAGCCACAGGTCCGGGGCGGCCTGGGATGCCCTGGAGTGCAATGGCACAGGACTCGGGGGGGAGGGTATGTGTTTTTACAGGCATAAACGTCATTTGGCGGAAGTTTGGAGGGGTCTGACGGCCAGACCCTTGGTCTGAGTGTTGTGGTGTCTACGGTGGCGTGTACCCTGTGGCACTGTGTACCTGTGGCGGAAGTTTGGATGAAATCGGTGAGGTTGAGATTTCGCCGCAAATTCCATGGGGTTCCCCCTGTGAATTTTTTTTTTGGTTTTGGGTCATTTTGGTGAGCTCCATTGATTTAGCCGGTATTGCAGCCACAGGTCCGGGGCGGCCTGGGATGCCCTGGAGTGCAATGGCACAGGACTCGGGTGGAGGGTAAGTGTTTTTACAGGCATAAACGTCATTTGGCGGAAGTTTGGAGGGGTCTGACGGCCAGACCCTTGGTCTGAGTGTTGTGGTGTCTACGGTGGCGTGTACCCTGTGGCACTGTGTACCTGTGGCGGAAGTTTGGATGAAATCGGTGAGGTTGAGATTTCGCCGCAAATTCCATGGGGTTCCCCCTGTGATATTTTTTTGGTTTTGGGTCATTTTGGTGAGCTCCATTGATTTAGCCGGTATTGCAGCCACAGGTCCGGGGCGGCCTGGGATGCCCTGGAGTGCAATGGCACAGGACTCGGGGGGGAGGGTATGTGTTTTTACAGGCATAAACGTCATTTGGCGGAAGTTTGGAGGGGTCTGACGGCCAGACCCTTGGTCTGAGTGTTGTGGTGTCTACGGTGGCGTGTACCCTGTGGCACTGTGTACCTGTGGCGGAAGTTTGGATGAAATCGGTGAGGTTGAGATTTCGCCGCAAATTCCATGGGGTTCCCCCTGTGAGGTTTTTTTGGTTTTGGGTCATTTTGGTGAGCTCCATTGATTTAGCCGGTATTGCAGCCACAGGTCCGGGGCGGCCTGGGATGCCCTGGAGTGCAATGGCACAGGACTCGGGGGGGAGGGTATGTGTTTTTACAGGCATAAACGTCATTTGGCGGAAGTTTGGAGGGGTCTGACGGCCAGACCCTTGGTCTGAGTGTTGTGGTGTCTACGGTGGCGTGTACCCTGTGGCACTGTGTACCTGTGGCGGAAGTTTGGATGAAATCGGTGAGGTTGAGATTTCGCCGCAAATTCCATGGGGTTCCCCCTGTGTTCTTTTTCCGGTTTTGGGTCATTTTGGTGACCTCCATTGATTTAGCGGGTATTGCAGCCACAGGTCCGGGGCGGCCTGGGATGCCCTGGAGTGCAATGGCACAGGACTCGGGGGGAGGGTATGTGTTTTTACAGGCATAAACGTCATTTGGCGGAAGTTTGGAGGGGTCTGACGGCCAGACCCTTGGTCTGAGTGTTGTGGTGTCTACGGTGGCGTGTACCCTGTGGCACTGTGTACCTGTGGCGGAAGTTTGGATGAAATCGGTGAGGTTGAGATTTCGCCGCAAATTCCATGGGGTTCCCCCTGTGAGATGTTTTTTTGTTAGGGTCATTTTGGTGAGCTCCATTGATTTAGCCGGTATTGCAGCCACAGGTCCGGGGCGGCCTGGGATGCCCTGGAGTGCAATGGCACAGGACTCGGGGGAGGGTATGTGTTTTTACAGGCATAAACGTCATTTGGCGGAAGTTTGGAGGGGTCTGACGGCCAGACCCTTGGTCTGAGTGTTGTGGTGTCTACGGTGGCGTGTACCCTGTGGCACTGTGTACCTGTGGCGGAAGTTTGGATGAAATCGGTGAGGTTGAGATTTCGCCGCAAATTCCATGGGGTTCCCCCTGTGAATTTTTTTTGGTTTTGGGTCATTTTGGTGACCTCCATTGATTTAGCCGGTATTGCAGCCACAGGTCCGGGGCGGCCTGGGATGCCCTGGAGTGCAATCGCACAGGTTCCGGTGTGTGGGTTTGTGTTTTTACAGGCATAAACGTCATTTGGCGGAAGTTTGGAGGGGTCTGACGGCCAGACCCTTGGTCTGAGTGTTGTGGTGTCTACGGTGGCGTGTACCCTGTGGCACTGTGTACCTGTGGCGGAAGTTTGGATGAAATCGGTGAGGTTGAGATTTCGCCGCAAATTCCATGGGGTTCCCCCTGTGAAAATATGTAGGTATTGGGTGATGTTGGTGAACTCCATTGATTTAGCCGGTATTGCAGCCACAGGTCCGGGGCGGCCTGGGATGCCCTGGAGTGCAATGGCACAGGCCTCGGGGGGCGGTTATTTGCTCGTTCCTGGATATACGTCATTTGGCGGAAGTTTGGAGGGGTCTGACGGCCAGACCCTTGGTCTGAGTGTTGTGGTGTCTACGGTGGCGTGTACCCTGTGGCACTGTGTACCTGTGGCGGAAGTTTGGATGAAATCGGTGAGGTTGAGATTTCGCCGCAAATTCCATGGGGTTCCCCCTGTGAATTTTTTTTGGTTTTGGGTCATTTTGGTGAGCTCCATTGATTTAGCCGGTATTGCAGCCACAGGTCCGGGGCGGCCTGGGATGCCCTGGAGTGCAATGGCACAGGACTCGGGGGGGAGGGTATGTGTTTTTACAGGCATAAACGTCATTTGGCGGAAGTTTGGAGGGGTCTGACGGCCAGACCCTTGGTCTGAGTGTTGTGGTGTCTACGGTGGCGTGTACCCTGTGGCACTGTGTACCTGTGGCGGAAGTTTGGATGAAATCGGTGAGGTTGAGATTTCGCCGCAAATTCCATGGGGTTCCCCCTGTGAAGTTAAAAAGGATTTGGGACATTTTGGTGAGCTCCATTGATTTAGCCGGTATTGCAGCCACAGGTCCGGGGCGGCCTGGGATGCCCTGGAGTGCAATGGCACAGGACTCGGGGGGGAGGGTATGTGTTTTTACAGGCATAAACGTCATTTGGCGGAAGTTTGGAGGGGTCTGACGGCCAGACCCTTGGTCTGAGTGTTGTGGTGTCTACGGTGGCGTGTACCCTGTGGCACTGTGTACCTGTGGCGGAAGTTTGGATGAAATCGGTGAGGTTGAGATTTCGCCGCAAATTCCATGGGGTTCCCCCTGTGAATTTTTTTTGGTTTTGGGTCATTTTGGTGAGCTCCATTGATTTAGCCGGTATTGCAGCCACAGGTCCGGGGCGGCCTGGGATGCCCTGGAGTGCAATGGCACAGGACGCGGGGGGGGGCTATGTGTTTTTACAGGCATAAACGTCATTTGGCGGAAGTTTGGAGGGGTCTGACGGCCAGACCCTTGGTCTGAGTGTTGTGGTGTCTACGGTGGCGTGTACCCTGTGGCACTGTGTACCTGTGGCGGAAGTTTGGATGAAATCGGTGAGGTTGAGATTTCGCCGCAAATTCCATGGGGTTCCCCCTGTTTGATTTTTTTGGTATTGGGTCATTTTGGTGAGCTCCATTGATTTAGCCGGTATTGCAGCCACAGGTCCGGGGCGGCCTGGGATGCCCTGGAGTGCAATGGCACAGGACTCGGGGGGGAGGGTATGTGTTTTTACAGGGATAAACGTCATTTGGCGGAAGTTTGGAGGGGTCTGACGGCCAGACCCTTGGTCTGAGTGTTGTGGTGTCTACGGTGGCGTGTACCCTGTGGCACTGTGTACCTGTGGCGGAAGTTTGGATGAAATCGGTGAGGTTGAGATTTCGCCGCAAATTCCATGGGGTTCCCCCTGTGAATTTTTTTGGTTTTGGGTCATTTTGGTGAGCTCCATTGATTTAGCCGGTATTGCAGCCACAGGTCCGGGGCGGCCTGGGATGCCCTGGAGTGCAATGGCACAGGACTCGGGGGGGAGGTTATGTGTGTTTACAGGCATAAACGTCATTTGGCGGAAGTTTGGAGGGGTCTGACGGCCAGACCCTTGGTCTGAGTGTTGTGGTGTCTACGGTGGCGTGTACCCTGTGGCACTGTGTACCTGTGGCGGAAGTTTGGATGAAATCGGTGAGGTTGAGATTTCGCCGCAAATTCCATGGAGATCCCCAGTTGATATTTTATGGGTTTTGGGTCCTATAGGTGAGCTCCATTGCTGTTGCCGGTATTGCAGCCACAGGTCCGGGGCGGCCTGGGATGCCCTGGAGTGCAATGGCACAGGACTCGGGGGGGAGGGTATGTGTTTTTACAGGCATAAACGTCATTTGGCGGAAGTTTGGAGGGGTCTGACGGCCAGACCCTTGGTCTGAGTGTTGTGGTGTCTACGGTGGCGTGTACCCTGTGGCACTGTGTACCTGTGGCGGAAGTTTGGATGAAATCGGTGAGGTTGAGATTTCGCCGCAAATTCCATGGTGCTCGTGATTGGAGTTATGTTTGGTTTTGGGTCATTTTGGTGAGCTCCATTGATTTAGCCGGTATTGCAGCCACAGGTCCGGGGCGGCCTGGGATGCCCTGGAGTGCAATGGCACAGGACTCGGGGGGGAGGGTATGTGTTTTTACAGGGATAAACGTCATTTGGCGGAAGTTTGGAGGGGTCTGACGGCCAGACCCTTGGTCTGAGTGTTGTGGTGTCTACGGTGGCGTGTACCCTGTGGCACTGTGTACCTGTGGCGGAAGTTTGGATGAAATCGGTGAGGTTGAGATTTCGCCGCAAATTCCATGGGGTTCACCCTGTGAGTTTTTTTTGGTTTTGGGTCATTTTGGTGAGCTCCATTGATTTAGCCGGTATTGCAGCCACAGGTCCGGGGCGGCCTGGGATGCCCTGGAGTGCAATGGCACAGGACTCGGGGGGGAGGGTATGTGTTTTTACAGGCATAAACGTCATTTGGCGGAAGTTTGGAGGGGTCTGACGGCCAGACCCTTGGTCTGAGTGTTGTGGTGTCTACGGTGGCGTGTACCCTGTGGCACTGTGTACCTGTGGCGGAAGTTTGGATGAAATCGGTGAGGTTGAGATTTCGCCGCAAATTCCATGGGGTTCCCCCTGTGATTTTTTTTGGTTTTGGGTCATTTTGGTGAGCTCCATTGATTTAGCCGGTATTGCAGCCACAGGTCCGGGGCGGCCTGGGATGCCCTGGAGTGCAATGGCACAGGACTCGGGGGGGAGGGTATGTGTTTTTACAGGGATAAACGTCATTTGGCGGAAGTTTGGAGGGGTCTGACGGCCAGACCCTTGGTCTGAGTGTTGTGGTGTCTACGGTGGCGTGTACCCTGTGGCACTGTGTACCTGTGGCGGAAGTTTGGATGAAATCGGTGAGGTTGAGATTTCGCCGCAAATTCCATGGGGTTCCCCCTGTGAGATTTTTTTGGTTTTGGGTCATTTTGGTGAGCTCCATTGATTTAGCCGGTATTGCAGCCACAGGTCCGGGGCGGCCTGGGATGCCCTGGAGTGCAATGGCACAGGACTCGGGGGGAGGGGATGGGTATTTAGAGGGTTGAACGTCATTTGGCGGAAGTTTGGAGGGGTCTGACGGCCAGACCCTTGGTCTGAGTGTTGTGGTGTCTACGGTGGCGTGTACCCTGTGGCACTGTGTACCTGTGGCGGAAGTTTGGATGAAATCGGTGAGGTTGAGATTTCGCCGCAAATTCCATGGGGTTCCCCCTGTTATTTTTTTTTGGTTTTGGGTCATTTTGGTGAGCTCCATTGATTTAGCCGGTATTGCAGCCACAGGTCCGGGGCGGCCTGGGATGCCCTGGAGTGCAATGGCACAGGACTCGGGGGGAGGGTATGGGTTTTTACAGGCATAAACGTCATTTGGCGGAAGTTTGGAGTGTTCTGACGGCCAGACCCGAGGTCTGAGTGTTGTGTGTGTACGGTGGGTGTACCTGTGGCACTGTTGTACCTGTGGCGGAAGTTTGGATGAAACCGGAGGTGGCATAGTTACAAATTATATGGACAGGGTCCTTGGCACAAATATATTTTTTTGAAATTTTGGTGACCTGTGTTTTTTGTGTCATTCAGTTGCGATTGTATACCACACCCAGGCCGTGCCATACTCGATCGAGTTCATTGGGCTAAATCAGAGGTCAGAGACATACTCCAAAAAATTATAAGGAATTGCATGCATTTTACGTTGCGGCACATTCTAGACCGTACAAAACCAGGGTCACCCCCTCCAAAATGATGAATTTTGCCTGTAAAATTAAGCCAATTGGACGT
>NW_027467708.1:12500-20000 GCF_046742065.1 Oratosquilla oratoria | reverse complement strand
ACCGCTGTCGGTCGTCGACCATTACACGAACATTTGACTTGTAATACCACTCGTCTCAAGGCCCCTTGCCTTCTTTACGTGAGTTTCACTAAATATTCAAGTTCCTCTTAAGCAGTAGGCCCAATGCCTTGTATTTCCTGTAGTCTCACTATTTTCTAGGCCCCGTGCCTAGTTCTCTCGTCCTTTGGGTTAATAAAAGGGTGGTGAATTTTCTTTCTTCTTTCACTGTAATTTCACCGTCTTGTTACACTCAGGATCTCTTTCTCTCGTCTCTACATCGTCTCCCTAGATCGTCTCTCTAGATCGTCTCTCTAGATCGTCTGACGAGATCCCGTATCCTACGCTAAGCTACCTTCGTCTGACGTCACTAATTTTTCTAATCCAATCTCCGGTGGCTTCTGAAATAAATGTCACTCCTTATGGGCGTGACTTTGAATTCATGCACCAATAGTTTTTTTCCTCCTTCTCCACCTTGCACCAAACCGGAAAGCCATTGCAACGCCACTAGCAATATCGTTTACCTCAGCATTAGTCAAACGAAGCTAACCTGCGCTTACAGAGTTTTGATTACATCATCGATTATAAAACAGTCACCACCGTCGGTGTGTTTACATAGACATAGCGTCACCTCAATGTTATCAAAACAGCAGGCGAGCAGGCAGGCTCATTTCCATTCGTACAACTACCGGCCTCTTACAGGGCTCGGCAGCTACCCTTGGTCGTCCCGACCAATTTCTTATTTCCCTCTTACAGGGCTTGCTAATATATATCTAGAATAAGCTAATCTACCCTTGCGTAATTGTTAAGCTACCCTCCAAAATACATCATTCATGCAATAAATTGGGAATAATACATAAACATAATACCTATAAATGTGAATAACATGCATGTCAATATATATAAGGTATTGAATTAAGCGGTTACATGGTTGATTTGCTTTGACAGAGCCAATCTCCGGAATACAACAAAGGCAATCAGTGCTGCCACTAACACTGAAAGTAAGGGTATGATAAGGATTGGTAGTATATGTAAATCATTTGAGGGAGATCTTGACAATGGTCTTCTCTTAATTTTCAAGGGAGGAGAGTTTTCAGGCAATGTGAAGTTGAAGGTTGAAATGTAGGTGTCCTCGGTTATATGCATTGTATTAAGGGTATTAGAAATGGTGGAAATAGTGTCTGCATGCAATTCGCAGTTATCTTGAATAGAGACAAGACCTTCAACCAAATCCAATTTAGGACTCAACCCGGGACAATTTATTGATACCTTTGTCTTGTTAGGGAAAAACAGGTAATGAGATCCTTGTATGTTACAATGAGGGATCTGGTCTACCAAAATTCGTTGGTAATGACAATTGTTCATAACAGACATATTCCTAACCAAAGAATTCATGCGAAGCTTCTCGGAACACAAAAGAGATCATGCTTTCTCTTAGATTGTCTACAGAAAGGATGTAATTGATTAGAAAATTCACTATCTTTCAATTTTGAATAGTTTATCATCTTTCCAAAGATGATAGCAATTAATTTGCAAAACACACTAATCTAGAGTTTGAGTGTCTCTTCTTGTTCAATATTCAGTTTTTTTTTTCAACACACTTCATTTTCAAAGACAGTCTCATTACTTTAAAATGGTCACAATACTCATGTGTGTACTCAGATGAGATGTCCTTAAGGTTCCCAGTCTGACCACAGCAGATCCTAGGTTTTAGGTTTCCATGTATCTGCTTGACACCAAGTTCCAGTTGTTTAGGTCTCCCATCCCAAATACAATACAAATGGTCAATACTATCTGTAAAATACATCAAGATTAATGTTCAACTCTTGAAAAATATCATTATAATATTCTCCATATTCTCCAGGGTTATTAATATTTATGCACAAAGTATTACTATAATCATCTTCATAGATCTGCAAGCTAATTTTCCTTATGTCATCTAAATGTCCTATCAATTCTTCTCTTGATTCTAAATGTTTAAGTTTAAACTTGTTTCCACCTGCAGAATCAATTACCCTATATGGACCAGTGTACCTTGGTGAAAGTTTATTATTGGGTGAGGTTAGTTTGACCATTACTAATTCTCCAATTTTCAGTTCTAGTTTATGAGCTATTTTGTGTTGTTGTTCCTTCATCTCTTGTGAATACACCTGCATATGTTTCCTAACTCTTTGGTGAATACTTTGAAGAGTATTTATCCTATTGGATATATAATCATCCATATTATATATGGGTTTTTGCTCTGCAGTCAACATTTCATATGGCAGAGTTTTGTCCTCCCCAAAAATTATAAAATGAGGTGTATCCCCAGTTGCTACATTAATTTGATTGTTCAGGGTACACTTAACACAAGGAATCCAAGTATCCCAAGTTACACTATGAGGACTTATTAGGGTTCTAAGACATATAATTATCTTTTTGTTTAACCTTTCTACTACTCCATTACTTTGGGGATGGTTAACGAGTATATTGACTTTCTTGATGTGGAATACATTACATAGATTTTCCAAGATTTTGTTATTAAATTCAGTCCCATTATCTGAAACTAGGATGTTAGGTGTAGTAAAGTTACAGATTATCTGGTCATAGATTACGGAAGGAATAGTTTCAGCTTTCTTATTGATTATGGGTTGTAATATACAAAATCTTGAAAAATAATCAATAGCAACAAATAGGTATTTAAAGCCGTTCTCGGACATTGGTAATTCCAATGTATCCATGTGAACTCTTTCCCAAGGTTTCTGTGGAATGGGATAGGTGAGTATAGGAGCAGGTTTTGGTGTATTTCCCTTCACCTTTACACATTTTACACACTTTTCTATATAATCATATATAGTTTTCTTCATTCCTGGCCAAAAGTATTTAAGTTGTGCTTGTCTATAAGTTTTATCCTTTCCAGGATGTGAACTACAATCACTATCATGAAGTAACTTCAATATCTCATTTACCAGAGTTTGTGGTATAACCAACTGATTTACTTGACCTCTAGAAATATCTTTCCCATTTACAAATGTTTTCCTATACAATATTCCATTAATCACATGAAATTCCTCTATCTTATACCCCTTTGGTAGCTTTGGAGGATCTCCTCTTGGGTTCCTCAAATGCTTGATTATTGAATCACATGTCTCATCATCTCTCTGTTCTCTTATTAGCATTTCTTCATCTAAAGTTACTAATTCTTCTATACTACAAACTAAATTAATCAACCCAGTCCCAGTCATTGGTTGACTAATGTTTCTAGAAAGTGGATCTGCTACATTCCTTCTACCCGGAATATATTCAAATTGAACTTCATAGCACTGAAGTATCGCAAACCATCTAGCAAGTCTGCCTCTAAGATTATTATGCTTAAATAAGTTCTGAATAGCTGTGTGATCAGTCCAAACTCTGATGGGATACCCTAGTATCATATCCCTAAAACTTTCTAAAGAATAAATTACTGCTAAAGTTTCTCTTTCAGTTATAGAATAGTTTCTCTCCGCACTATTGCAAAGTCTGGATGTGTAAGCTATGGGTTTCAAAGTTCCATTTCTCTCTTGCATTAGTATGCCTCCTAATCCTATGTCAGACGCATCAGTACAAAGAATAAATTCTTTTTCATAGTCGGGAAAAAATAAAATAGGTGAACTCGTGAGTTTATCTTTCAACTTGTCAAAAGCTTGCTGTTGCGCAGGTCCCCATATGAACTTTGAGTCCTTTCTTAACAATGAACTTAGTGGATTAGCAATGTCAGCATAACGGTTCCTTTGGGCGGTTAGCGGTTCCTTTGGGCAGTTGGCGGTTCCTTTGGGGGGTTGGCGGTTCCTTTGGAGGGTTGGCGGTTCCTTTGGGTGGTTGGCGGTTCCTTTGGGCGGTTGGTGGTTCCTTTGGGCGGTTGGCGGTTCCTTTGGGCGGTTGGCGGTTCCTTTGGGCGGTTGGTTGGTTCCATTGGGTGGTTGGCGGTTCCTTTGGGTGGTTGGCGGTTCCTTTGGGTGGTTCCTTTGGGCGGTTGGCGGTTCCTTGTGTGGTTGGCGGTTCCTCTGGGCGGTTGGCGGGTCCTCTGGGTGGTCGGCGGGTCCTATGGGTGGTCGGCGGGTCCTTTGGGTGGTCGGCGGTTCCTTTGGGCGGTCGGCGGTTCCTTTGGGCGGTTGGCGGTTCCTTTGGGCGGTTGGCGGTTCCTTTGGGCAGTTGGCGGTTCCTTTGGGGGGTTGGCGGTTCCTTTGGGTGGTTGGCGGTTCCTTTGGGTGGTTGGCGGTTCCTTTGGGCGGTTGGTGGTTCCTTTGGGCGGTTGGCGGTTCCTTTGGGCGGTTGGCGGTTCCTTTGGGCGGTTGGCGGTTCCTTTTGTGGTTGGCGGTTCCTTTGGGTGGTTGGCGGTTCCTTTGGGTGGTTGCGGTTCCTTTGGGTGGTTGGCGGTTCCTTTGGGCGGTTGGTAGTTCCTTTGGGGGGTTGGCGGTTCCTTTGGGGGGTTGGCGGTTCCTTTGGGGGGTTGGCGGTTCCTTTGGGTAGTTAGCGGTTCCTTTGGGTGGTTGGCGGTTCCTTGTGTGGTTGGCGGTTCCTTTGGGCGGTTGGCGGTTCCTTTGGTTGGTTGGCGGTTCCTTTGGGTGGTTGGCGGTTCCTTTGGGTGGTTCCTTTGGGCGGTTGGCGGTTCCTTTTGTGGTTGGCGGTTCCTTTGGGTGGTTGACGGTTCCTTTGGGTGGTTCCTTTGGGCGGTTGGCGGTTCCTTTGGGTGGTTGGCGGTTCCTTTGGGTGGTTGGCAGTTCCTTTGGATGGTTGGCGATTCCTTTGGGCGGTTGGCGGTTCCTTTGGGCGGTTGGTGGTTCCTTTGGGCGGTTGGTTGGTTCCTTTGGGTGGTTGGCGGTTCCTTTGGGCGGTTGGCGATTCCTTTGGGTGGTTGGCGGTTCCTTTGGGTGGTTGGCGGTTCCTTTGGGTGGTTCCTTTGGGTGGCTGGCGGTTCCTTTGGGTGGTTGGCGGTTCCTTTGGGTGGTTCCTTTGGGCGGTTGGCGGTTCCTTTTGTGGTTGGCGGTTCCTTTGGGTGGTTGGCGGTTCCTTTGGGCGGTTGACGGTTCCTTTGGGTGGTTGGTAGTTCCATTGGGCGGTTGGCGGTTCCTTTGGGTGGTTCCTTTGGATGGTTGGCGGTTCCTTTGGGCGGTTGGCGGTTCCTTTGGGCGGTTGGTGGTTCCTTTGGGCGGTTGGCGGTTCCTTTGGGCGGTTGGTGGTTCCTTTGGGCGGTTGGCGGTTCCATTGGGCGGTTGGCGGTTCCTTTGGGCGGTTGGCTGTTCCTTTGGATGGTTGGCGGTTTCTTTGGGTGGTTCCTTTGGGGGGTTGGCTGTTTGTTTTGTGGTTGGCGGTTCCTTTGGGTGGTTGGCGGTTCCTTTGGGCGGTTGACGGCTCCTTTGGGCGGTTGGCGGTTCCTTTGGGCGGTTGGCGGTTCCTTTGGGCGGTTGGTGGTTCCTTTGGGCGGTTGGTTTGTTCCTTTGGGTGTTTGGCGGTTCCTTTGGGCGGTTGGCGGTTCCTTTGGGTGGTTGGCGGTTCCTTTGGGTGGTTGGCGGTTCCTTTGGGTGGTTCCTTTGGGCGGTTGGCGGTTCCTTTGGGGGGTTAGCGGTTCCTTTGGGTGGTTAGCGGTTCCTTTGGGTGGTTGGCGGTTCCTTTTGTGGTTGGCGGTTCCTTTGGGTGGTTGGCGGTTCCTTTGGGTGGTTGGCGGTTCCTTTGGATGGTTGGCGGTTCCTTTGGGCGGTTGGTGGTTCCCTGGGCGGTTGGTTGGTTCCTTTGGGTGGTTGGCGGTTCCTTTGGGCGGTTGGCGGTTCCTTTGGGTGGTTGGCGGTTCTTTGGGTGGTTAGCGGTTCCTTTGGGTGGTTGGCGGTTCCTTTGGGTGGTTCCTTTGGGCGGTTGGCGGTTCCTTGTGTGGTTGGCGGTTCCTCTGGGCGGTTGGCGGGTCCTCTGGGCGGTTGGCGGGTCCTCTGGGCGGTTGGCGGGTCCTCTGGGTGGTCGGCGGGTCCTATGGGTGGTCGGCGGGTCCTTTGGGTGGTTGGCGGGTCCTTTGGGTGGTCGGCGGTTCCTTTGGGCGGTCGGCGGTTCCTTTGGGCGGTTGTCGGTTCCTTTGGATGGTTGGCGGTTCCTTTGGGGGGTTGGCGGTTCCTTTGGAGGGTTGGCGGTTCCTTTGGGTGGTTGGCGGTTCCTTTGGGCGGTTGGTGGTTCCTTTGGGCGGTCGGCGGGTCCTTTGGGCGGTTGGTGGTTCCTTTTGTGGTTGGCGGTTCCTTTGGGTGGTTGGCGGTTCCTTTGGGTGGTTCCTTTGGGTGGTTGGCGGTTCCTTTGGGTGGTTCCTTTGGGCGGTTGGCGGTTCCTTTTGTGGTTGGCGGTTCCTTTGGGTGGTTGGCGGTTCCTTTGGGTGGTTGCGGTTCCTTTGGGTGGTTGGCGGTTCCTTTGGGTGGTTCCTTTTAGGCGGTTGGCGGTTCCTTTTGTGGTTGGCGGTTCCTTTGGGTGGTTGGCTGTTCCTTATGGTGGTTGGCGGTTCCTTTGGGTGGTTGGCGGTTCCTTTGGGTGGTTGGCGGTTCCTTTGTGCGGTTGGCGGTTCCTTGTGTGGTTGGCGGTTCCTTTGGGTGGTTGGCGGTTCCTTTGGGCGGTTAGCGGTTCCTTTGGGCGGTTGGTTGGTTCCTTTGGGTGGTTGGCGGTTCCTTTGGGCGGTTGGCGGTTCCTTTGGGTGGTTGGCGGTTCCTTTGGGCGGTTGGCGGGTCCTCTGGGCGGTTGGCGGGT
Organism: Oratosquilla oratoria; assembly: GCF_046742065.1. Classification (NCBI taxonomy): domain Eukaryota; kingdom Metazoa; phylum Arthropoda; class Malacostraca; order Stomatopoda; family Squillidae; genus Oratosquilla; species Oratosquilla oratoria. Next base: position 13,271 of record NW_027467708.1, on the reverse strand, counting down.
CCTCTGGGCGGTTGGTGGGTCCTTTGGGCGGTCTGCGGGTCCTCTGGGCGGTTGGCGGGTCCTCTGGGCGGTTGGCGGGTCCTTTGGGCGGTTGGCGGGTCCTCTGGGCAGTTGGCGGGTCCTCTGGGCGGTTGGCGGGTCCTCTGGGCGGTTGGCGGTTCCTTTGGGCGGTTGGCGGGTCCTCTGGGTGGTCGGCGGGTCCTATGGGTGATCGGCGGGTCCTTTGGGTGTTTGGCGGTTCCTTTGGGTGGTTGGCGGTTCCTTTGGGCGGTTGGTGGTTCCTTTGGATGGTTGGCGGTTCCTTTGGGCGGTTGGCGGTTCCTTTTGTGGTTGGCGGTTCCTTTGGGTGGTTGGCGGTTCCTTTGGATGGTTGGCGGTTCCTTTGGGCGGTTGACGGTTCCTTTGGGTGGTTGGCGGTTCCTTTGGGTGGTTAGCGGTTCCTTTGGGTGGTTGGCGGTTCCTTTGGGTGGTTCCTTTGGGCGGTTGGCGGTTACTTGTGTGTTTGGCGGTTCCTTTGGGTGGTTGGCGGTTCCTTTGGGTGGTTGGTGGTTCCTTTGGGTGGTTGGTGGTTGCTTTGGATGGTTGGCGGTTCCTTTGGGCGGTTGGTGGTTCCTTTGGGCGGTTGGTGGTTCCTTGTGTGGTTGGCGGTTCCTTTGGGTGGTTGGCGGTTCCTTTGGGTGGTTGGTGGTTCCTTTGGATGGTTGGCGGTTCCTTTGGGCGGTTGGTGGTTCCTTTGGGCGGTTGGTGGTTCCTTTGGGCGGTTGGCGGTTC
>NW_027467708.1:0-7500 GCF_046742065.1 Oratosquilla oratoria | reverse complement strand
AATTAAATCTCTTTACTTTGAACTTTCGTGTTGAACATTACTTTGGTTTTACTCTTATTAATTTTTAAACCTACTTTGATATTTTCTTTGTTTAGATCGCTCAGCATATCGTGCAAGTCTTGCGCTCTTTCTGAAATAAGAATGATGTCATCTGCAAATCTTAGGTGGTTCAAATATTCGCCATTAATCTTCTAACCTTTCTATTCCCAACTCAATCTTCTGAAAATATCTTCTAAACAAGCTGTAAATAATTTGGGTGATATTGTATCGCCTTGCCGTACTCCTTTTTCGATCTTGATATTTTCTGTATCTTTATGTAGTCGAACTATAGCGGTACCTTTCGAGTACTGTCTAAAACGAACAGATAGTACTGTCTAAAACTCTTACGATCTGTTCGTTTGTACCCTGTTTGCGTAGCGAGTTTAGTATTGCTATTTGTTCTACAGAATCAAAGGCCTTCTCGTAATCTACAAAAGCTAAACACAGAGGTATATTATATTCTGTCGTTTTCTCGATTAGTTGGTTTATCGCCTGCAAATGGTCTAGAGTTGAATATCCGCTTCTAAAGCCTACCTGTTCTCTCGGTTGGTTTCCATCTAAAACTTGACTCAGTCTATTTGTAAGGATCTTGGAGAATACTTTATATACGTTTGATAGCAAGCTAATTGGTCGATAGTTACTAAGGTCCTTCTGGTCTCCTTTTTTATGAAGTAAGATCACTATAGCATTGCATAACGCATCCAGAACGCTTTCTTGACGTAAGCACTGGGGTACAACTGAGCTAATTTAATATGAGCTAATTTACCTGCGTCTTTCAACAGATCTATTGATATACCATCTTCCTTAGGTACTTTTCCTCGTTTCATAGTTTTTAGAGCAAATTCTACTTCTTCCTTTGTAATCTCTGGTACACTACTAACGTCTACACATGAACTTACTGATTGAACTACGGCCTTCGACGAGTAAAGCTCTTGGTAAAATTCCTCTACTCTTTTTACCATTTTGTCTCTACATTCAATTATTTCTCCATTTCTATCTTTCAAACATATCATTTGCTGTCTTCCTAAAGCATGTCTACGCTCGGTCACTTTAATACTTTCTATTTCATCCATGTTTTTCTTGCTTTTCTCTAATGTCTGCCTTTTGTTGATAAGCTTGTTTAGTTCTACTCTTTCTATTTCGTCTCTCCTGCTTTTAATCTGCATGTTCCTTCTTCTTTTAATGATGTCATTTGTAGCTTTGGAGTATTTGTTTTCTCTAATGTTTTTTGTACTTCCTACTTTCTCTGCTGATTCCTTAATGATATTCACTAAATTCAAATTGATATCTTCCACGCTGTCCTCTTAGAGCTTCGAATCTATTTTTAAATTCTAACTGAAATTTCTTATTATTATCCTTAACCTTTGCAAGGCTTATTTTCCTTTTTTAAAACTAGTTTATTTCTCTCGGCTGTGAAGTTGAATTTAGCTGTGCATCCTACCATTCTATGGACATTACGTATGTTGACTTTATTTATCACCGTAACATTGCTAACGCTTTTGCTCTCATCTCCTTATATGAAAATCTATTTCGTTCTTTGTTGTTCCATTTGGACTTCTCCAGGTCCATTTACGACCTACACGCTTTTGGAAGAAAGTGTTCATTATCCTCATATTGTAGTTCTCTGCAAAATTGACCAACATCTCACCTCTCTCATTTCTTTCACCTACTCCAAAGTTCCCAATGCACGTCTCATCTCCCATCATCTTCCCTACTTTAGTATTAAAGTCTCCTATTACCAAAGTGTACTTACTTTTTTCTCGATCCATTACTTGACTTAAATCACCATAGAAGGACTCAATTTCCTCGTCTGAACTCTGTGAAGTTGGTGCATAAACCTGAACTATTTTTAGAGTGTACCTTTTACACAGCCTAATCACAATCCAAACTACCCTGTCCGATAAACTACTGAATTTGATTACGTTACCAGCAACCTCTCGGTTGATCAAGAATCCTACTCCACTAGATCTTTCTTTGTCCTTACCTCAATAGTAGAACAGGTGGTGACCATCCTATAATTGTATCATCTTTTCTTCCGTTCTTCGGACTTCGCTCAGTCCTACGATGTCCCACTTGATGTTGTCTAGCTCTTCCATTAAACTCTCCAGTGTGTGGTCTTCTGAGAGACTTCTTACATTGTAAATATAGATCTTCATTTTCTTCATGTTGTTTAATGTCCAAGACTTAGATCTGCTTGGACAGTGCTTACTCAGATTCGGTGGCACACTGCCCGTAAGCACACGAGGCAATACGGTTGGACCTTTAGGAGACGATGATCCAACAGGAACGCCCGGTTTTGTTTTGATTGTGCTATTCATATTCATGTTGGCTATGACGGGGGGTTGGCAGTAATCTCACCTCCTTGCCAACTGGTTTCTGGTGAGATATTTCTCTGGTGTCACCTTATTCATTATATTCGGTGAAGCCCTATATCTATAGGGTGCCCAATGGTCCACGCCGTCATTATGACGGTACCCCATATATCTATGAGGAATTTCCCTGTTTGCCCTCAGGGACGTGTCAGTTAGCAGTGGGTCCTGCGACTGTGTGTTTGACCTGCTCTTTGTCTGATCTTTCCTACAAAACCTGTTCGATATGGGTGATCCTGCAGAGATTTCCTCTCTATCGACATAGCTTTTGTAATCATTAAAATTCTCAAGCCTATCCACCACGTCAAGGTGTCACCTCTCGGATAGGATATATATATATATATATATATATATATATATATATATATATATATATATATATATATATACGCATACATGTATATATTCCTATTAAATGCTAAAGCACAAGTGGTGTCAATGATTTTAAGAGAACATTTCTCTAACTCTCGGTATTTCCTTTTGTCTTCATATTTCAAACTCTGAAGGAAATAGTAAAAGGCTTCAGAATGTTGATTTATTTTACCGACAGCTGTTTCAACCATTACAATTGGTCATCTTCAGGGTAAAACAATACATCAATACAAACATGGGTATATAAGGCCGAGTGAAAACGGCAGGGAGAGGTCACTCGTGAGGTGGGAATCTGTCTACCCTACCGAGACGGAAAGGGTAACCGGGACAGCTTCCCGATGTGGATTTACGTCCCGGAAGTCTGGACACAATTCCCATGTGGGTTTTTGTCCCGTGGTGACGGTCTGTATTTTCTATTAGAGGGGAGGACATAATCAGATGAAATCTGTATATTTAAGATAGGCTTTTGTAAAGCGATGCTCACTGCCTCAGCTACAACTAAACTTCCATAATTGTTATCATGGTGGATGATTGTTGTATCCCTTATGAGATCTACTAGGGGCGGCTTTCTATCGTGGGCATCGACAAAATGTTGGTGGATGACTCCGTTGTTACGGTGAGCCTGCAGTCGTCTTCTTAAGGTCGTAAGGGTATGGCCGACGTAGCTAACATCAAGGGGCTTGCATGCCCCTTCAGAACATTTAAATTTATATACTACGCCGGTTTTAAGTTCCTTTGGACACTCGGGGACGGTGCTGCTTTTCATGACAAGGGAGGCAATCAGGTTGGGACGGCTGAAGACTTTCAGTGAGACCCTTTCGTAGAGCTCCTGAGGTGAAACACCTCTGGAGATAATCCTACGAAGGGTATCGGCTTCCTGTCTGTAAGCAGTGCCAAAATCTAATTTGTGGTAAATCATTAGGGTTTTCTCCGCATTGTCAGCAGTGGTTTTGACTCGGGTGTGAAACTCTTCCATATTCTTTCTAATGACATCTTCTATGGTGTTACAAGAGAAGCCATTATTCTTTAACACCTGTCTAACGCGTTCAAGTTCTGTATGGACAGCTTTCCACGTGCTGCAATGGGAGAAAGCCCGCCTAACATAAGCACCAACTACAGACCTCTTATAAGAGTCTGGACACTCACCCCTGGCATTTAGGCACCGCCCAACATTGGTATGCTTTGTGAAAACAGAAGTGGCGTAATGGTCCTCTTTCCTTTCGACAAGGACATCAAGGAAGGGAAGGGTTTTGTCCTTACTCTTTTCGATGGTAAAATTGAGGACTGAATTTGCTTTGAGGGCGTCTGCTTACTTCCTGGTATCGCTGCTTTCTCTGACGGAGATAAAAATATCATCAATATATCTGGCGTAGATCCTCGGTCTATGGTGACTATTGAAGGTCCTATTTTCGACAGCAGCCATGTACATGTTGGCAAATAGGACACCCAGGGGTGACCCCATCGCAACACCATCCACCTGACGGAAGAGTTCCCCTCTGTGGGAGAGGAAAGGTGCCTCCATCGTACATGCTTCTAGCATTTCCTTCAATAGCCTTTCGGGTATTGAAAGGGGGGTTCGGCCAGATCTGTAAACGCACATGAATCTGTTTTCCCTAAAAAAGCGTAGACTCAGAGGTGACTTGATACAGGTCTTTAAGATTTTAAAGGGAATTGACAACATCAAAAGTGACAAAATTTTCACATTGAATGAGAATCAGACCAGAAACAATGGTCTCAAACTGTCCGGAAATAGATTCAATTTGGAAGTAGGTAGAAACAACTTTGCCAACCGTGTAGTTAATGAATGGAATAAACCTCCTGCACAGGTAGTGCAATGTAGTTCAGTTCGAAGCTTTAAGAATCATTTAGATAAATACCTAAGTAAGATGCTGTAATGATTATAATTTATGTTATATTATTTGTTTTTGTTTTGTTATAATTTGTCTGTCTGATTTTCATTTATTATTAGTTATATGTCAATTTATTATCATTTACTATTTACCTGTTTTTTGTTATTCAACTATACCTATGCATTTATTTATGTATTTTATTTGATATTTACATTATTATAGTTTTAATTTATTATTAATATGATTTTTTTTTTTTTTTTTTTTTTGCATCCGACCTAGATATGGATCAAAAGGTCTCCTGTCGGCATGCTCCGCCTTTGTAATCCTTTGTAGTTTCTTGGACAGGAACGTGGGTGAAAAGGCTCTCCACGTCCAGAGAAGCAATGTCTTCGTCAGGATCAGAAGTTCTCAGGATGTCAATGAACTCAGCAGCTGACTTCAAGGAGTAACCTATATATATATTCTGTTAAAAACGACAGCAAAATAATCGTTAATTAACTTTTTCCGTGAGCTCTCAAGCTTGCGAAAAGTAGATTTCTGGTAGGGGGAAAGGGAGTAAATCAAATTTCCAAAACTCATAGGAAACAAAAGTTATAATGAACACAAAAATACAGAACACAGTAAACAGAATACAAGAAAAGAGTACAAAGAAAACAACAAAAAACAAAATACAAGTAGAACAAATTAAATTTCAAAACGTTTCCGAGATCTTTCTGCATCCTCAGTTGATGTGATTAAGATTGGAAAAGGGAGCATATTTTAAATGAAGTGAAAAGCACGGGGAGAAGTCACCGTGTTGAAACTGGGGGAGGTCACACATATGAGTACGAACACTAGGAGAGATCACAGGAAACTGGCGAACAGTACTCGGAGAGGTCACTTCCGGGTTCGGCGCCAGTCTCCTTCTCAGTCTTTGGGAACGACGAATGGCAGGATGTTCTTCTCTTTGGCGGGGAATGGAAAGTCTCTGTGGAGGAGACCCCGAATTCTTGGGATTGCTCATCTGGCTCCTTCGAACAGGTTTCATGCTAGGGAGGAGGGCGAAGTCACTTACTTGCCTATTAATGACAGGTTGCAGCTCCTTTATCCAGATGGCTTCCAAGATAGCCAAGCGCTGTGGATCCTCTCCTTTTGCCACAACTTCGGTGTTTTTTACCATAGTCTTCCTATCAAGGTGGCGTCGATGCTGGGTCCAGTGCTTTTAACTTCATTTAAAATATGCTCCCTTTTCCAATCTTATTCACATCAACTGAGGATGCAGAAAGATCTCCGAAACGTTTTGAAATTTAATTTGTTCTGCTTGTATTTTGTTTTTTGCTGTTTTCTTTGTACTCTTTTCTTGTATTTTGTTTACTGTGTTCTGTATTTTTGTGTTCATTATAACTTTTGTTTCCTATGAGTTTTGGAAATTTGATTTACTCCCTTTCCCCCTATCAGAAATCTACTTTTTGCAAGCTTGAGAGCTCACGGAAAAAGTTAATTAATAATTATTTTGCTGTCGTTTTTAACAGAATATGCATCAGAGAGAATCTCCTGACACGCTTTACCAATACATATATATATATATATATTATATATATACATATATATATATATATATATATATACATATATATATATATATATATTTATATATATATACATATGTAAGAACATAAGAACATAAGAAATAAAGGAGACTACAAAAGACCATAAGGCCTACAATAGGCAGCTCCGTATCCATCACCATCTGTCATCCTCATCCATAAAGTTGTCTAATCGTTTTTTAAAACAATTGATGGTTTCAGCGCTTACTACATGGTTACTAAGTTTATTCCATTCATCGACCACCCTATTGGTAAACTAATTCTTGCCTATTTCCTTCTTAAATCTAAATTTGTCCAGCTTATACCCATTACTGCGAGTCCTGCCCTGTTGTTTTATTATGATGACCTTGTTTGCATCACCCTTGTTATAGCCTTTGATCCACTTGAACACTTCTATTAGATCACCCCGCACTCTGCGTCTTTCCAGAGAGTGTAAGTTTAGGTGCCTAAGCCTCTCTTCGTAAGGCAAATTTCCGAGTCCTTGTATCATTTTGGTCATTCTTCTCTGGATTCTAGTGAATTTATGTCCATTCTGTAGGACGGAGACCAAAACTGTACCGCATAGTCAAGGATGGGTCTAACTATCGCTAGATAGAGTTTAATAATTACCTCTGCACTTCTATTCGTTACCGTCCTAGCAATGAATCCTAATGTTCTGTTAGCTTTATTTCTGGCGCTAATGCACTGCTTCCTGGTTTTAAGGTCCGGACTCACCAGAACTCCAAAGTCCCTCTCGCACTCAGATTTTTCTAAAAACGTGTTATCTAAGCTGTATCTATTTTCGGGGTTGTGTAGCCCTACGTTTAACACGCTACACTTAGAGATATTGAAGTTCATTTGCCATTTCACCGACCATGTTAACAGTTTATTTAGATCATCCTGTAGAATCTGGGCGTCGTCTCCTGACCTAATTAGGCGTCCTATTTTAGTGTCGTCCGCAAACTTACTAACATCGCTATTTAACCCATCGTCTAAGTCGTTTATATACATAATGAACAACAAGGGACCCAAAACCGAGCTCTGGGGGGACCCCGCTAGTAACATTGCCCCACCTGAAGAAATGGAGATAACTACCAGAATGGATCTCTTTTCTATGGACGGTAAAAGCAAGCTTGTCCCCGTCACGAACAATGAGAACATCTAAAAAGGGTAACTTACCTTTTTATTATCATTTTACATTAAACACACACAAACTCACACACACACACTTATTTATATATATATTTATATGTGTGTGGGTGTGGGTGTATGTGTATCTATCTCGCTCTCTAAACTATCTATCTA
>NW_027467707.1:0-27501 GCF_046742065.1 Oratosquilla oratoria | reverse complement strand
AATCCAAAATAACCATCTACATACACACAACCCACTTAATACCTACATAAAACACCTTAACAACCACCAACCCCACTCCATACCCCCACATTCCCCCCAATTCCCACCCCCTAACAACCCCCACCAAAATCACAACAAACAACATCCAAAAAAACACAACAATTATACCTTATACCACTATCTCTAACATTCTTAACCACACTTTTTCAACCCTACAACTAATTACAAACTTACTTCAAAACAACCCCAACCTAAATACATTAACCTATAAACATCCAAATATTAAATAAAAACATTCACACAACATAACAAACAAAAAAAACACCCCCCCAAACCCCATTACTAATCCAACAATCAATCACCCCCCCCCCCACACAAAAATCAAAAAACACAACCCATAAAACCAACAAAAAACAACCACCTCCAACATACAAAATATAAAATAACATTAAAAATTCACTACAACACCATATCAATACAACCCCACCTCTCCTTACACTATACCCCAATCCATTAAATAAAACCAAACACAACCCCATAACACCACCAAACTAATACCACAAAAAATCCAAACATCACCCCACACATAACACAAACAACAAAAAACTAATAAACACAACTAAAAATCACACTACCACAATTACATACCAAAATAACCAAAACATCCCAACAAACCATCAAAAAAACCAACAAAATCAAACAAAATACAAAAAAACTACACATAAAACCAAATAAAACATAAAAAACCAATCAAACAAACTAAAACACTTACCCAAACTAAAACACACACACCCCCCAAACCCCCATACACAAAAAACAAACCACCAAAATTAAAACAATCTAATACACAACACAAAACAAAACCACCCATCAAAATCAACAACACAATATAACCCCATAAAACAAACAAACAAACCCCCAAAACATCAAACAACACCACCACAAACCACACATAAAAACACTCATACACCCAAACATAAATCCCTCAAAACAACAAAAAACCACCAATAATACCAAACCCAATACCCCCCAAAAATCAAAACACAAAAATAAAAAAATAAAAAAACATCACTCACCCCACCAAAAAACCATTATATACATCATAAATACACACAAAACCCTACCTTACACATAAAACAAAATCAACTTTAACAAACCCAACACTCAAATACTAACCCATACCAAACCCAATAATAAACACACCAAACTACAAACACACAAACTAATACCTACTACCACCACCAAAAAACACCCACCACCCAAAAAAAAAAATACCCCCAAACCAAAAACCAAAAACCAACACACCATAAAAACTAAATAAAACCCACAAAAAAATACCATTCAACCCTCATCAATACCACATCCACATAAAACCAATAAAAAACCCCACCAAAAACACAAACCCACACACCTCCATATATAAAACCATCTTATTCCTTCCAAAATACAAAAAACACAAAAAAAAAAACAAATCACCTAATACACTTCCAAATACTATATTTCACATAAAAAACAATAAATAAAAACAAAAAAAAAACACATAAAATCCATCCACCCCCCAATCTAATATTCTTCCATTTCTCCAAACTTTCCCACCCAAAAATATCCAAAAAACACAAAATAAAACCAACATAAATACTCACTAAAATCATAACAACAAACAACCCAATAATACAACCCAATCAAACAACACCACCAAACAAACAAAAACCACATATCACAAAACACAAAAAAACAAAAAACCCCACTACCATCCCCCCCCAAACAAACAAACTCAAAACCCACCAACCAACTCCCCACCACCCAATCCACCACAAAAAAAACACATTAAAATCCCCATTTAATATCACACCAAAACCTATCCCCAAAAAATTCAACACACAACTAATCAACCAAAAACAACCCCAACAACACCCCCTCACAACCCATACACCAAAAACAACCACCAAAACCCACACACACCCCCACAACAAAACCCCACCAACCACAACCACCCAAAACCCCCACAACCCCCACAACCCCAAAAACCAACAACCCCAACCACAACACCCACAAACCCCACCCACAACCAACCACCAACACACAAAACAAAACACACCCCCCAACCCAACCTACACCCAAAAAAAACAAAAAAACCACAACACCAACCCCACCAAAAACAAACCCCCCCCCCAACCACCCCCACACACAACCCCCCCACCCCACCCCCCAAACTACACAACAACACAACAAACACCACACCACCACAACCCCCAACAAACACCCCCCACCCAACAACCAAAACCCACCCAACACCACACCACCCCCCAACACACCCCACCCCCCCACCACCCCACCACCCAACCAACCCACCAAACCTAAACCACCCCCACACACACCCACCACAACAACCCCCCCCCCACCCACCACCACCCCCCCCCCCCCCAACACCCCAACCACACCCCCACCCCCCCACCACAATCCCCCACACCAAACACAAAAACCAAAACCCCCCCCCCCCAAAAAACCACCAACACCCACACCCACCCCCACCAAAAAAAAACAACACACAACACCACTCAACCCCAACAAACACCAACCAAACCCCCAAAAAACCAAACAAAAAAACAAACACACCAACCAAACCCACAACAAAAAAACCCCCCAAAACACCACCCCCCCCAACCCCCCCACAACACCCCACCCCCAAACCCAAAACACAACCCAAACACCTCCCAAACAACACCCCAAAACCCCCAACACAACCCCCCAACCACACAAACCAACCCACCCCAACACACACCCCCACCCCCCCCCCCCCACACACCCAACCCCCCCCACCCCACAAAACACAACCACAAACCCACACCACCAACCCCCCACCCACCAACCCCCAAACAACACTCAACCACATCACCCAAATACCCCCCCAAAAAACCCCACCACCCCACAACCCCCACAACACACACCACAAACCACACCCACCCCCCCAACCCCCCACACACACCCACCCCAACCCCCAAACACCCAACACAAAACACCACCACACCCAACACCCACCCAACCCACACCCCCCCCCCCAACACCACACACCACAACAACACACCCCAAAACAACAAACACCAACCACAACCCAAACCACCACCACCAACCCACCCAACACAACCCCCAACCCCCAAAAACCCACAACCCACCCCCAACAAACACCAACCCCCCACACCCCCCCACCCACCCAAAACACCCCACCCACACACACCAACAAACCCACCCCCCACCCACCCACCCCACACACCCCCCCAACACCCCCCCCCACCCAACCCACACAAACCACACACCCCCCACAACAAAACCCCCAACACCCCCAAACCCAAACCCAACAAACCACCCAACCCCCACCACCCCACACCCACCACACAACCCCCCCCACACCCCCCCCTAACCAAACCACACACCAAACAAACCAACCCCAAACACCACCCACACCCCCACCACACCCCAACTAAAACACCCCCAAACACAACACCCCCCCCCAACCCCACCCCCATCCCCAAACCCCCACCACCCCCCAAAAACCAAACCCCCAACACACCCCCCCCCCACAACACCACCCCCCCCCCCCCACCCACACCCACAAAAACACACCCACCACAACCACCAACAACAACCCACCAAACAACAACACACCCCCCACCCCCACCCCCCCCCCCCCCACCACCCCCACACCCAAACACAACCCACCACACCCACAAACCCCCCACACCACAACCCAACACCACCCCCCAAACCCCCCCACACACCAAAAAAACAACAACCCCACCCCACAAAACATCACACCCCCAACCAACCAACCACCCCCACCCCCCACCCCTACAAAAACCACCACACCACCAACACCCCCACCCCACAAAACCCCAACCCCCAAAACCCCCCACACCACCCCCAAAACAAACCAACCACACACACCCACACACACAAAAAAAACCCCAACAACCCCCCCCACCCCCACAAACCCACACCAAAACCCCCCCACCCCAACCCCCCCCACACCCCAACCACACCCCCAAACACCCACCCCCCACACCCCCCAACCCAACACCCAACCACACAAACACCCCCCCCCCCACCCCCCCCCCCCACACCCCACACCCACAAACAACACCACCCACACCCCCCCCCCCACACCACCCCCCACCCCTCCCCACACAACCCCCACTCACCCCCACCCCCCCCCCCACTACCCCCCCCCACCACCCCCAAACCCACCCACCCCACCCCCCCCACCAACCCCAAACCAACACCCCACCACACCCCCCACCCAACCCCCATACAACACCCCACAACCCACACCCCACCACAAACACCCCCCAACAACCCCAATCACAACCCCCCCCAAACCAAACCCTCCACAACCCTCCACACCCACCCCCCCAAAACCCAAAAACACCCCACACCCACCCCCCCCCCCCCACCCCCCCACCCCCAACCAACAAACAACCAACCCCCACCCAACACCACCCACACCCCCCGCCCCCCCAAAACCCCAAACAACCCACCCCCCCCATACCCCAAAACCCACCCACACCCCCCCCACACAACAACAAAACACCACACACCCAACCAACCACCCACCACCACCACACACACCCACACCCAACCCCCCCCCCCAAAAACAAACACAACCCCCCACCCCTCACCCCCCCCACCACCACAACAACCACACAAAACCCCCCCCCCACACCAACCCAAACCCCCCCAAATCCCTACCCCCACCCCCCACCCCACACCCCCCCCCAACCACAACCCCACACCACCACACCCCCCAACCCCCACACACCCCCCCACCCCCCCACAACAACCCACAACCCCACACAAACCAAACAACCACTAAACAACCAACCCACCCCCCCCCCCCCAACCACCCAAACACCCCCCAACCCCCCCCCCCCCCCCCCCCAAACCACCACAACCCCCAAACACCCACAAAAACAACCACCCCCACCCCCAACCAACAAACATAACACAAAACACAACCCCCCAACACACACCACCCACCACACAACCCCACCACCACACCCACCACCCACAACCCCACACCAAACCCAACAAAAAACACCACCCCCCCCCCAACCACCCCCCCCACCCCCCCCCCCCCACAAAAACCAACACCACAAACCCCACCACAAAACCCCCCACCCAACACAAAACCAAAACACCAACACACCCACACCACCCACCAACCAAAACACCCAAAAACCCACACAACAAAAAACAAAAAAACCCCAAAACAACACAACCCCACAACACCCCACCCCCCCACCACCCACCCAACCAACCCACCCAACAAAAAACCCCACACAACAAAACACCAAACACCACCCCAAAAACCCACAAACCACAAACAAAACCCACCCCCCCACCAAACAACCCAACACCAACACACAAACACACCCCACAACACACACAACAAACACCCCAACACACACAACACCCCCCCCCCACCCCAAACAACACACACCAAAACCCCCCAAAAAACCACCAAACCCACCCCCCCCACCACACCCCAAACCCCACAACCACCCCACACAAAAACCCCCCACCCCACCCCCCCCCCACCACCACCAAACACCACACCCAACCCCCCACCCACACAACAACCACACCACACACAAAAAACAAACACACCAACCAAACACCAACACCCACCCCACCCACACCACACCCCCACCCCCACACAACCACCCCAACCCACCAACCACACCCAACCAACCCCACCCACAACAACACCCCCCCCCACACCCCCCAACAACCCACCACCCACAACCCACCCAAACACCACCCACCCCCCCCCCCACCCCCACACCACCCCCAAACCCCCACCCCCCCCCAACAACCAACACCCCCACACAACCCCAAACCCCAACAAACCACCCAAAACCAACAAAACCCCCCACACCACCCACACCACACAAAACCCCCCAAACACCCCACCCCCCCCCCCACCACCCACCACCCCCCCCCCCCCCCCACCCCCACCCCCCAACCACCACCCCCCCCAACACCCCCCCCCCCCCACACCCCCACACACAAAAACCCCCCCCCCACACCCACACCCCCAACAACCAACCACAATACCCCAACACACACACAACCACAAACCCCCCACAAAACCCCCACCACAACACCCAAACCACCCAAAACCACACAAACACAAACAACCAAAAACACCCCACCCCCACACAACCCCACACCCAAACAAACCCCCCCCAAACCCCACCCCCCCCACCCACCCACCCCCCCCCACAACCAAACACCACACACCAACAAAACAAAACCAAAAAACACCAACCCACACACACCCCACAACCCACCCAAACCCACACCCCACCACCCCCCCCACCCAACACACACCAAATCAAACCCACCAAACACCCCCACCATACAACCCCCCCCAACCACCACCACCCACACACAACCACAACCCACAAACCAAAATACCCCCCCCACACCCCACACCCAACCCCAAACCCCCCCACCCCCCCCCCCCCCACCCCCCCAACCCCCCACCACCCCACCCCCAAAACCCACCCAAACCCCCCCCACAACACACAAACAACCACCCCCCAAACCCAAAACAAAACAACAACACCAACAAACACACCCCACCCCCCACAACCACAACCAAACCACCCACCACACAACACAAAAAAAAACCAAAACACACCCCCAAAACCACCCCCCAACAACAAAACCCCAACCCCCAACCCAAAACCCACACCAAACAAAAAACCCCAAAATCACAAACACACCACACCCACACCACACAAAACAACACCACCCAACACAAACACCACCCCCCCAAACCCCCCACAAAAAACCCCAAACAAAAACCCCACAACCACAAAAAAAACCCCACCCCCCCCACAAACACCCCCCCAAACAACCCCCCCCACCCCACCCACACCAACCCCCACACAACCACCAACCCCACCCCACACCCCAACACCCCCACCCCACACCCCCCCCACCCCCCCCCCCACACACAAAACCAAAACAACAACCCCACACCAAAACCCCACAACCAAAACACAACCCCTACCCACACAAAAACCCCACACAACCCACACCCACCACAACCAACACAACAACCCACCCACCACCACAAGACCAAACCCCCCACACAAAACCCAACAACAAACCCACACACAACAACAACCACAAACAAACAACCAAACCCAACAACACCAACCACACCAAACAAAAACCACACCCACCCCACCTCCACACCCCAACACAAACACACCCCCCCCAAAACCACAAAATAAAATACAATAAAAACTACATAATACAACCCACAACACAAACCCAACCACACACCCACCACCCAAACAACCAACAAAACACAACACACCACAAAAAAACCAAACCCCCACAAAACAACCACAAAACACCCCACCAAAACAACCCACCCCCCACAACACCCCCAAAAACAACATCACAAAACACACCCCCCCCCAAACCCACAAACCACACACCCCCCAACAACCAAACCCCACCCACAAAAACACACAACACAAAAACACAACATCACCCCCAAAAAACCCCACCCCAACACAAACCCAAAAATCCCCCCCCAACACACCCCACACATAACAAAACAACACACACACAACACAAAACCCCCACTAACCAAAAAAAAAACAAAACCACACAACAACAACAACACAAACACAAAAACCTACCCACAACACCAACACATATAACCAAAAAAAAAACAAAAACACAACAAAAAATACATAACACAACCCCCATCACCCACCAAAAAAACACACCTACCCCAAATATAAAAACCCACCCCACCCCAAACCCACCCCCCCCCACCAACCCCCAAAAAAACCAACCCCCCATCAACCAAATAACACTAAATCACCCCCCCACACACCCAAACACCCCCACCAACCCCCAAACACAACCAACCCAACACCCCACCCCCCCACACCCCAACCCCCCCACCACAAACCCCCCCACCCACCACCCCAAAAACCAACCCAACCCCAACAACACCACCAAAACAAAACAAAAAAAACCCCCCCACACCCAAAAACAACAACACCCACAAAACACCCCCCCAACCACCCACAAACCCAACCCACCCCCCCCAAAAAAAAACAACCCCACCCCCCACACACAACCCCCACACACACCACCCCCCACAACACAAAAACCACAACACACAAACCACAAAACCAAAACACACCAACACACAAAAAACACCCCCCCCACCCACCACACAACCAAAACCACAACCCACACCAAACACCCAAACAACACCCCCCCAAAAAAACCAACCACCCAAAAAACCCCACCCCCAAACCCCCCCCCACCACAACCCCCCACAAACCCCAACCCCCACCAACAAACACCCCCCACCAACACCCCAAAACCCAACCCAAAAACCCCCACCCAAACACAACACCCCCAACCCCACCCCCACCCCAAACAACACCCAAAAACCCACAACCAAAACACCCCCCACCACCCAAACCAACAAAACCCAACACCCCACCCCCCCCCCCACACCCCCCCCCCCCCAACACACACAAAAAACAAAAACACCACAAACACCCACCCAAACACACCCCCAACAACCCACCACAAAAACACACCAAATACAAAAACCACCCCAACCACACCCCACCCCCCACCACACACCAACCAAACACCAAAAAACCCCCCCAACCCCCACCCACAACCACACCCAACACAACCACCAACCCACAAACCCCCCCACAACCCCCACCCCCCCCCCACACACACCAAAACACCACCCCCAACAACACAACCAAACACAACCACACCACCCAACACCCCCAACCACCCACACCCCCCCCCACCCACACACAAACCAAAAACAACCACCCCAACCACACCCAACACACCCAAAAAACACCCCCACAAACCAACACACCCCACAACAACACAACCACCACACTAACCCCACCAAACAACCCCCCAACAAACACAAAAACCCAAAACCCACCACCACACAAAAAAAACCCACAACCCCACAACACACCCCCCCACCACACCACAAACAACCCACAAAAACCCCCAAACCAAAACAACCCAACACAACACACAAACCCAACCCCCAAACACACAAACCCAAAAAACAAAACCCAACACCCCCACACCCCCCCCCACAACACAAACCAAACCACCAACCACCCCACCCAAAAACCCACCCCACAACCCACAACAAACACCCCACCCAAACACCAAAAACCACCCACCCCCAAAACCCCCAAACAAAAACACAAACCAAAAACACACCAAAAACCCCACCCAAAACCCCCCACCAACCCCCAAACAACAAACCCCCACCAACACCCACCACCCCACCCCACACACACCCACACCCCCCAAAACCCCCCCAACCCCCAACACCAAAAACAAACACCACCACAAAAAACACAAAACACCACCACAACACCCCCCCCACAAAACCCCAAACACCCCCCCAACACACCAACACAACACAAACCCAACACAACCACAACCCCCCCCCACCCCCCACATACCCAAAAACCCACAACCCCAAACAACCCACCAAAAACCCCCAAAAATAACCAAACACACCCCACCAAACAAAACAAAACACACCCCCCAAAAAACAAACCACCCCACCCACCCACCCCACCCAAACACCCACACAACACACCCCCCCAAAACCACACCCCCCCCCCCCCCCCCCCCCCCCATAAACCCAAAAACACACACCCCAAACCCACACAAACCACAACACCCCCCCAAACACCCCACACCCACCCACCTACCCCACCCCCCCCCCAAACCCACACCACCACCCACACAAAACCCACACCCCCACCCCCAACCAAAAACCACACACACCCACCCACCAACACACCACCAAACAACCCCCAAACAAACCCCACCCCACAACCACCACACACAAACCCACAAACAAACCCCAAAAACACCCCCCCCACCCACCAAACACCCCCCACCCCCCCCCCCACACCCCACCCCCCCCACACCCACCCCCCCACAACCACACCCCCCCCCCCCCCCACCCCCCCACCCCCCCCCCCCCCCACCCCCCCACCCCCACCACCCCCACACCCCACCCCCCCCCACCCCCCACCCAACACCCCCCCCCCCCACCCCCCCACCCCACCACCCCCCCCCCCCCCCCCCCCCCCCACCCAACCACCACCCCCACACCACCCCCCCCCCACCCCCCCCCCAACCCACACCCCACCAACCCCCAACCCACCCCCCAACCCCACACACCCCCCACCACCACAAACCCACAACCACACCACACCCCCCAAAAACCCCCACAACACAAACACCACAACCACCAAAACCCCACCCCCCACCAACCACCAAAACCCCAACACCCAACACAAACCCACAAACACACCCCCACACCCACAACCCACCCCCACCCCCCCCCCAACACCCCCACCCCACCCCCAACCCCCACCCACCCCACCCACCCACACCCCCCAAACACCAACACCAACCACCCCCACCCAACACCCACCCCCACCCCCCCCCACACCCCCCCCCCCCACCCAACCAAACCACACACACAAACAAACACCACCAAAAACCCAAACCCCCCACACACCACCAACAACCAAACCACCCCCCACAAAACAAAAAAACCCCCCAACACAACAAAACCCCCAAAAAAACAAACCCAAAAACACAACAAACAAAACACACCAACACCACAAAACCACAAAAACCAACAAACAAACAAACAAAACCCCCCACCCCACCAAACCCCACCAAAACCCCCCACCAAAACAACAAAACCCAACACCCCAAAACAACACACCCAAACCACACCACCACACCCCCCCAACCAACACACACAACCCCCCCCCCCCCCCCCCCCCCACCACAAACACAAACACAACACAACACCCCAAACCCCCCCACAACACCCCAACCCACCCACCACACCCCACCCACACCACACACCCCCAAAACAACCCAACCCCCACCCACCCCCAAAACACCAACCCCAAAAACCACCCAAACAACCCCAAAACACAACACCCACAAACACCCCCCACACCAAAAAACCACAAACACCAAACACCCAAACCCACCCCCCCCACCCAACACACCCACACCAACCCCACACCACACACAAAAAAAACACAACAACCACCACCAAAACCCCACCCCCAAACCCAACCACCCCAAAAAACAAACACCAAAACACCCAACCCCACAACCAACCCACACAACATACCCCCCCCCCCACCACACAACCCCCCACCCAAACACCCCAAACACACACACCCAACCCAAAAACAAAACAAAAACACCAAACACACACAACCCCCCAAAACCCACCACACACCAACCACAAACCAACCCCACACAACACACCACACAAAACAAAACCACAACACCACAAAAAAACAACACAATAAAAAAAAAACAAAAAAACCCAAACAAAACCAACAACCCCCAACAAAACACACCAAAACCCCCACCCCCCCAAAACCAAACCCCCCCCACCCCAACAAACAACACCCCACCAACCCACCCAACCCAAAAACCACAACCCACAAAAACAACACAAAAAACCCCCACCCCACACCCCACCCCACCACCCCCCACAAACCACCACCCACCCCACCCCCCACACCCCAACACAACCCCAACAACACACACCCCCAACCACCCAAAAACCACCCCCACCCACACCCACACACAACCCACCCACAAACACCACAAAAACCCCCCCACACACCAACCCCACCCACCAACACCACCACCCCACACACAACCCCCCCCCCCACCCCCAACCCACACACACAAACACAACCCCACCAAAAAACCCACAAAAACAACACCAAAACAACACAAACCCACACCACCCCCAACACCACAAACCACCCCAACCACACCACCAAAAAACAACACAACACCACCCACAACCACACCAACACAAACACCACAACCCCCCCAACAACCAACCCAACCCCCCCCACACACACCACAAAACACACACAAACACAACCCACCAAACCACCCCAACACCCCACAACAACCACACCCCCCCCCACAACACAAAACAAACACCCCCACCAAACCACACAAACAACCCAACCAACACACCAAAACACACCCACCACCCCCCCCAACCAAAACCACCACACACACACACACCCCACAAACCACCACAAAACACACCAACCCCCCCACAAAACACACCCCAAACCAACCCAACACCAACCCCACCCCCCCCACACAACACACACCACACAACACCCCACCCAACCAAACACAAACACCCACACAAAACATACACCCAACACACAACAAACCAACACACACACAACACCCAAACCCCACCCCACCACACCCAACCACCCACAAAATACAAAAACAACACAACACAACCACAAAACACACCCCAACCCCAAACCATCACAACACAAACCCACCCACACCCCTAACCCCCAAACCACACCACCACCACATACACACAACAAAACAACCCCCCCAAAACACAACCCAACCCAACACCCCAACACACAACCACAACACAACAAACAAAATACACCCCCAACCCCCCCCACCTATACACCCCCCCAACACCAAAACCCACAACCCAAACACCAACAACACCACCCCACAACCACATCACAAACCAAACCCCACACACACACACAAAAACCCCCACAACAACACAACAAACCAACAACCACACAAACCACAAAAACACAAACCCAAAACAACAACACACACACCCCAACACAAACCCACCCCCACCCCCACAACACCCACAAACCCACACAAACCCATAAAAACCCCCCACCCAACACCACACCAACACCCCCACAACAACATCACACCAACCAAAACCACACCACAACCCCCCCAACCCCACACCCCACCCCACACCCACCAAACACAAACCCCCCCAAACAACCAACCCCACACACAAAATAAACCCCCCCCACCACAACACACACCCAACCACACCCCCACCCCCCCCACCCCCAAAAAACACAAACCACACCCACAACAAACACCACACCCCCCCCCCACACACCCACCCACCCCCCACCCCCACCCCCCCCCAAACCCCCCAAACCCCCCCCAACAACACCAAACACACAAACCAAACCCACAAAACCAACAACACCAACAACCACCCCACCCACACCCAAACACACCAACCAAAACCCACAACAAAAACACACACCCCAACCCACACAAACACCCCCACACCAAAACACCACACAACACAAAACACCCCCCCACCAACACAAAAACCCACCCAACACCAAAACAAAACCCACCCCCCCCCAACCACCACACCCACAACACACAAAACACACACCACCCCACACCCCCCACAAACCCCAAACACCCCAAAACAACACACCACAAAACCCAACCCAACCCACCAAACCCAACAACCACAAAACACCCACCCAAACACACACAAACACACAACCACCAACCACAAAAAACCCCCAACACCCAAAAAACACACAAACACCAAACACCCCCCAACCACCACAAAAAAAACAACACAACACACAAAACCCCAAAAAAAACAAACCCACCAACCCCCAAAACACCAACCCAACCAACCCCCCCACAACCACACAAAAACAAAAAAAACACAAACACACCCCACCCCCAACCCAACCAAACACAAACACAAAACCACCACCCCAACACAACACAACACCCCACAACACAACACCACCCAACCACCACAACACACACCCCACACCAAACCCCCCACCAAAAAACACACACCCCCCCCACAACAACCCACAACCACACCCCCACACAACAACACCCAACAACCCACAAACCCACCACAAAACAACCCCCCAATCAAACCCACACCCCCCCAACAAAAACCAACACCCCAACACCCAACCCAAACAACCCCCCCCCCCCAAACAAAACCCAACCCCCCACACCCCCCAAAAAAACAACCACACCAAAAACACCCCCACCCAACACCCCAACACCACACCACCACACAAACCCCCAAAAACCTCCACCCAACATCCCCAAACACCCCACCCCCCACAAACACCAACCACTAAAACACCAACACACCCCACCCACAACCAAAAACCCCCACCACACACCCCCCCCCCCCCAACCCCCCCCCCCCCCACCCACCACACCCACACCCACAAAACCACCCAACCCCCCCCCCCCAAAAACCCACACACCACAACACCAACCCACCACACCACCACACAAACAACCAACAACACCCCCACCAACACCCCAACCCACCCCACCACACCCAACACCACCACACCCCCCCCCACAACCACACACACCCACCCCCCCCCACAACCAAAACAAAACCCCACCAACCCCCAAAACCACCAACCAAACCCCAACCACCCACCCCCACCCCCCCCCCCCCCCCCCCACCACAACCAACCCACCACCCCACAAAACCCAAACCCCACAAACCACCCCCCCACCCCACACACACCCCCCACACCACCCCCACAAACAAAAAACACCCAAACTACACAACAAACCCACACAAAACCCCAAAAACAACAACACAACACCACAACACCACAAAACACAACCCCACAAACACAACCACCACCACACACCCCAAACAAAAACACCAAACACCAACCCAAACAACCACACAAAAAACAACACACCACACCATACACACACACAAAAACCCCACCCACCCCCACCAAACCCACCAAACCCCACCACACCAACCACACACACACCCCACCCACCCAAACAACCCACACACCCCCCCAAACCCAAACACAACCCCCCCCCACACCCCCACCACACAAACCCCAACACACACCACAACCCCAAAACCCCCCCACACCACACCACCACAAAACCACCCCCACCCCAACCCCCAACCCCCCCCCACACCACAACCACAACAAAACACCCCCAACAAACCACAAAACCCCCACCAACCCACCCAAACCACCCAAAAAAAAAACAACCAAAACCCCCCCCACACAACCCCAAACACCCACAAAAAAACCCCACACCCCCACCCCCCCCACAACCACCCACCACCCCCAAACCCACACCAACAAACCAAAACCCCAACAAAAAAAACACACCAAAAACCCCCAACACACACACACCCCAACCCCCCCCCACAACACCACCCACCCCAACCCCAACCACCACAACACCCCCACCACACACCCCACACACAAACCCAACACAACCCCCCCCACCCCCCCCCCCACAACCCCCCCACCCCCACAAACCCCCCCAAAAAAAACAACCCACCCACAAAAACAAACAACCCCCACACACCCCCCCACCCAACACAACCAAAAACCCCCCACCCACAAACAAACCCAAAAACCCCCCCCAACCAAAACCCACACCACACCCAAACACCACCACCCCCCACCCACACAAAAAAAACCCACACACAAAAACCCCCCACACAAACACCAACCCACCAACAAACCCAACCCCCCACCCACACACCCCACCCACAACACCCACCCCCCCAACACCCCACAACCCCACCACAACACAAAACCACACACAACACCCACCCCAAAACAACAACACCCACACCACCCCCCACCCCACACCACCACACCCCACACCCAACACCACAACCCCCACCCACCCCCCCCCCACCCCCCACCCAAAACCCAACCACCCCACAAAACCACAACCAAACACAACCCACAAACACACACCAAAACCCCACCCCCACCCACAAACAACCCAACACCACAAAACAAAACCCACACCCCCAAACCCCCACCACCACAAACAAAACACACCCACCCACCCCCCCCACCCCAAAACCCCAACCCACAACCACACCCCCCCACACCCCCCCCAACAAAACCCCCCCACCCCACCCCACCCCCCACCCAACCCAAAACACACCCCCAAACACCCACACAACAACACCAAAAACAAAACCACACAAACACAACCCCCCAACCAAACACCACAAAAAACACAAAAAAAACACCCCCCACACAAAACAACAAACCACACCAACAAACCACACAACCACACACACCACCACCAACACCCAAACCAAAACCACAAAAACACAACCCCCACACCCACCCCCAAACCAACACACCCACCCCACCCCAACCACAAACACCCACAACCAACCAAACCCCAAAAAACACAACACACAAACACCAAACCCCAACAAAACCCAAACCAAAAACCCAAAAACACAACACCCCCACCCCCACCACCACCACAAAAACAACCACACCCAAACCCACCACACCAACCAAACCAACCCCCCCCACCCCCAAACAAAAACCAAAAAAACCCCCCCCAAAACCAACACCCACAAAACAAAACCAACCAACAACACCAAAAAAACACCCAACCCACAACAACCCCAAAACCCACCCCCCCCCCCCACACCCCCACAACACACAAAAACCCCCCCAAAACCCCCCCAACCCCAACCACCACCCCAAACCCAACCAAACACCACAAACACAAACCAAACCCCAACAAAAACCACCCCCCCCCACCCCAACCCCCCACCCAACACACAACCCAACACCAACCCCCCCCAAACCAACCCCCACCCCCCAACACCACCCCCCAAAAAACCACACCACCACCAACAACAAAAACCAACAAAAACAACAAACCCCCACATCACCAACACAACACCAAAAACCAACAAAAACCACCACAACACCCACAACAAAAACCCCACCAAAAAAACCAACAAACAAAACCCCCAACCAACCCCACAAAAACCCCACCCCCACCCACCAACAAACCACCCCCCCCCCACCCCACCCCCACCACCCACCCCCCAAAAAACAAACACCAACACACCCACAACAAAACCACCCAAAACCCCCCCCCAACCAAAAACAACAAACACAACACAAAAAACACACAAACAAAAACACACAAAAACACCCACCACCAACACCCAAAAACCAAAAACAACCCAACAACACCACAACAAAAAAAACCACAACAAAACACAACCACCCCAAACCAAACCCAATAACACCAAAACAACAACACAAAAACCAACACAAACCACACAAAAAAAACCCAAACAAACACCACCACCCCCCACACCCACCCCCCCCACCCCCCCCCACCCCCCCCCACCCCCCCCACCACACAACCACACAAAACCCCAAACACCCACCACAACCCACCCCCCACCAAACCCAACACCCACCCCAACAAAACCACCCCCACCACCCACCAACCACACAACCCCCCCCCCCCCCACCCCACACACAAACCACCCCCAACAAAACCAAACCCACAACACCCCCAAACCCCCCAACCCAACAACCCCCCACCACACCACCCCCCCCACAAAAACCACACAAAACACACCCAACCACCCAAAACACCCCACCAACCCCACACTACCACACCTCAAAAACCAAAACCCCCACCCCACAAAAACACCCCCAAAACAAAACCCACACCAAAACAAACCCCACCACACACCCCACCACACCCCAAACCAACAAAACAACAAACAACCCCCACCCACCAAACCCACACCCCCCACCCCCCCCCACAAAAAAACCAAACACAAACACAAACACCACCAAAACACCCCCACAAACACAAAACAAAACCACAAAACACAAACAAACCCCCAAACAACAACAACCTCAAAACACACACCCAACCCCCACCCCAAAACCACCCACAACAAAACCCAAAAACAAAACACCCCAACCCAACACCCACACACCAACACCAAAAAACACCAAACCCCCCCCCCACAAACAAAACACACCACACCCCCCACCCCCAAAAAAACAAATAAAACACCACCCAAAACCAAAAACCAAAACACCCAACCACAACACCACCAAAAAAACAACCAACAACACCCCCCCACCCCCAACAAAACCCCCCCAACAAACACACAAAAAAAACCCTCACACAAAAACCTACAAAAACACCAAACCCCAACCACCACAACCACACAACAACAACCCAAAAACACACACAAACAAAACAAACCCCAACAAAACACCCCCCAAACAAAACCCCCAAAAAACCCCACACACCACCCAAACCCCCCCCCAAAACAACACCACCCCACCCCCCACCCACCAAAACCCCCACACAACAAAAACCACCCCAACCACAACCCCCCCACACCACACCACCCCCCATAACAACCCAACACCAAACCACAACCACCCCCCCCCCCCCACCAACCCCCACCAAAACCCCAACACAACACCCCCCCCCCCAAACCCCCCCACCACCCCCACACAAAAAAAAACAACCCCAAAACCCCCAACAACCCCACCCACCCCCCACACCAAAAACACAAAAATCCCAAAACACAAACACAAACACACCCCTCCAACAAACCCAAACACCAAACAAAACACACAACAACCCAAAAAACAAACCCCCACCCACCAACACAAAAAACAAACCCCAACAAACAAACCCCCAACAAACACACCCCCCACCAACACCCAACAACCCCAAACAACACCCCCCACCCCCCCCCCCCCACACAAATACACAACCCCACACACACCCCCCCCCCCCCACCCCCCACCCACCACACCCACACCCCCCACAAACCCAACACAAACAAAACACCACAAACAAACCATACACAAAACCACAACAAACACAAACAACCCCAAACACCCACCCAAAACCCACACACCCACACACACAAAAAAACAACACCACAACACAACCCAACAACAACCCACCCACAAAACACAATCAAACACAAACACAAACCCAAACAACAAACACAACCCCCACAAAAAAAACACAACAACCCACCACACAAAAAAACCAACACAACACACAAAAAAACACCCCACCACACAAAACCACCCCACAACCCCCACCTCCCACAACCACAAAAAAAACCACCACAACCAACCCACCCCACCCCCCAAAAATAACAACACCAACAACCCCCACCCCCCAACCCCACCCCAAAACCCCCACACACCCCCCCACCACCCAAACACCCCCCCCCCCCACCACCCCCCAACAAACCCCCCCAAAACCCCCCCCACCCACCCCAAAAAACCAAAACACCCCCCCCCCCCCCCCACACACCCCACCCCCACCCCCCCACAACCAACAAAAACCCCCCCCCAACCCCACCCCCAACCCAACCCCCCACACACCACCCCCCAACCACCCCCACACACCACCCCCCCCCACAAAACACCACCCACACCCAAACACACACCACACCCACAAAAACCACACACACACAAACACCCCCACAACCACAAACACCCCCCACCACCCCCCACCCCACCCCCCCCCACCCCCCCCCCACACACCCAAAACCCCAACACCCCACCACACAAAAACAACCCCACACCACACCCCCACCCCCCCACACCCCCCACAACCACCCAACCCCACCCACCCCCCAACACCACCCCCCCCCACCCCACACCCCCACCCACCCCCAAACACCCACACCCACCACCCCACACCCCCAACCCCAACACACCACAAAAACAACCCCCACAAAAACCCACAAAACCCCCCCCACACCAACCCAACACAAAACCCACAAACACCCCCCCCACCCCAACCCAACAAACACCCCAACCACCCCCACACCCAAACCCCACCCCACACCCCACAACACACAAACCCCCACCCACACACCCACCACCCCACACCCAAAAAACCCACACCCCACCAACCAAAAACAACACCAACCCCCCCACCACCACCCCCCACCCACCACCAACACCAACCCCCCACACCCAACAACCCCCAACCACACCCCAACCCCCAACCCCCCCACACCCAACAAACACCCAACCCACCCAACCCACCCACCCCAACCCACCCCCACACCACAACACCCCCCCCCCCCCCCAACCCCACCACCCCCCCCCAACAACAACACACACACCCCCAACCCCCCCCCCCACCCACACCCCCACCCCCCCCCCCAACCCCCCACCCCACACCACACACCCAACCCCCCACCCCCACACACACAACACCACCCCCACCCCACCCACACCCCCCCCCCCCCCACCCCCCACCAACCCCCACAAAAAACCCACACCACAACCCCCCCCCCCCACACCCCCAAACCCCCCCCAACCCCCCAACACCCCCACACCCACCAACACCCAACAACCCACCCCAAACACCCAAACCCACAACAACACCACCCAAAACCAAACCACCCCCCCCACACCCCCCCCCCCAAAAAACCCCCCCCACCCCCCAACAAAAACAACAAACCTCACCACAACCCAAAAAAAACCCCCCACCCCCCCACACCACACAAACCCCAAACAACCACCCCACCCAAACCACACCCCCAACCCCCACACCACCCCCCCCACCAACCACACCCACCCCCACCAACCAAAACACACAACAACCCCAAACACACCAACACCACAACAAACAACAACCCCAACAACACACCCCCCAACCACCCACCCCACCCCAACAAACACCACAACACCCCACACAAAACCCCCCACACACACCCACACAAACACCCCAACCCCACACACAAAACCCCCCCCCCCAACCCCAAACCCACCCCCCCACCACCCACCACCCACCAAAACCCCCCCCCAAAACAAACCCACCCAAACACCCCCCCCAACCCCACCAACCCCCCACCAAACCAACAACCCAACCAACCACACAACAACCACCCCACCACACCCCCCACCCCCACAACAACCCCCCCCCCAAACCACCCCCCACCAAACACCACAAACAACACCACCCACCCACCAACCCACAAACCCCCCACACACCCAAAACCCCACCCCCACCCCCCACACACCCCCCCAACCCCCCACAACCACCCCCCCCCCCCCCACCCCACAACACCCCAACCCCCACCCCACCCACACAACCCACCCACCCACCCCCACCCCCCCCACCCCAACCCACCACCCCAAAACCCCCACACCACCCACCCCACAAACACCCCCCAACCCCACACCAAAACACCCCAACCCCACACCCAAAACAAACACCACCCCCCCCACAAACCCCCACCCCCACCCACCAAAAACCCCCCAAAAACACCCCCACCCCCACAACACCACCCAACAACCCACCAAACACAACCCACCCAAAACCCCCAAAAACACAAACACCCCCCCCAACACACACACCCACAACCAACACCCACACCCAAACCCCACACAACCCACAACCCCCCACCCCCCAACCACAAAACACCCCCCCCAACACCCCCACCACCCCCCCCACCAAACAACCCCCACACAACCCCCCACAAAACCCAACCCCCCCCACCAACCACCACCCCCCACAAACAAACACAACCCAAACACCCCCACCACATCACCCCCAAACCCAAAACCCCAACCCCCCACCCACCCCAAAACACCCACCCACAAACACCCCCACCAACACCCCCCCAAACCCCCCACCACACCACCACACAACCCCCAACACCCCACCCCCCACCACCAACCCCCCACACCAACCCAAAAAAACCCCCCCCCAACAACACCCCAACACACCCCCCCCACAACACAACCCACACCCACCCACACACCCCCCACACAAAACACACCCACCCCCCACCACACCAACACCACAAACACACCCCAAAACAACCCCACACCACACACCCCAACAACCCACACCCACCCCCCCCCAAACCCACAACCCCCCCCCACACCCCCAACCACCCCCCCCACCCACCCCCACCCCCCCACCCCCCACAACACACAACCACCCCCACACAAAACCAAACCCCACCCCCACCCCAAACCCCACCCCCAACACACCACCAACACAAAAACAAAACCACAAAACCACCCACCCACCCAAAAACCCACACACCACCACCCAAAACACACCACAAACCAACCACCACACCCCACCCCAACACACCCACAACCCCAAACCACAACACCCCACAAAACCACCAACCACACAACCACCCAACCACACCCCCAAAAAAAAAACACAAAACCAAAAACAACCCAAAAAAACACCACCACACCACCCCACCCCCCAACAAACACCCCCCCCCACACCACACCCACCCCAAACCCCCACAACAAAACCCCCAACACCACACCCAACCCAAAAAACACCCACACACAAACACCCAACCCCCCCACCCAACAACCAACACAATAACCCAACACCAACCCAAACACAACCACACCCAACCACCCACACCCAACACAACCCCCACCAAACCAACAAAAACCACACAAACAACCCACCCCACCACAACCCACACCACCCCCACACAACAAACAACCCCACACACCCCCCCCACAACAAACCAACAACACACCCCAACCCACAAACCCCACCCAAAACAAACACCACAAAACAACCACCCAAACCCCACCAACACACCCCCACAACCCCCCCACACACAACCCCCCCCCAACACCCCCCACCCCCAAACACCACAACACCCCCCCACCCCAACACCCCAACCCCACACCCCACACACCAACCACCAAAAACACCCCCCCCACCCCACAACCCCCCCCACACACAACCCCCCCACCAAACCCCCCCAACACCACACACCACCCACCCCCCCCACCCCCCCCACCCCAACCCCCACCCCCCAACCCCCCCACACCAAAAACCCCAACCCACCCCCCCCCCACCCCCCCACCCCACCCCCCACAACACCCCCCCAACAAACCCCCCCCCACCCCCAACACACCCCCAAACACACCCCCACCCACAAAACACCCCCCCCCCCACCACCCCCCACACCACCCCACACCAAAACCACCACAACCCACCCCCACACCACCACCAACACAAAAAACAACACCACCCCCACCCACAAAACCCCCCCAACCACAACACCCCCCAAAAACCCCACACAACCCCCACACCCCACCCCACCCCAACCCACCACCCCTCCCCCCCAAAACAAAACCCCACCCCCCAAACAACCAACCCCACCACCCCACACCCCCCAACAAACCCCCACAACCCACACAACCCACCCCACCCCCCCCCACCCCCCAAAACCCCCCACCCACAACCACCCCACCCCCAACCAAAAAAAACAACACCAACAAAACACCAAAAACACCAACAACACCCCACCCATACACACACCCCACCCACCCCACCAACAACCAACAACCACACCAACAAACCCCCACCCCACCCACAACACCCCCCCACACCCCCCC
This sequence comes from Oratosquilla oratoria, assembly GCF_046742065.1. Classification (NCBI taxonomy): domain Eukaryota; kingdom Metazoa; phylum Arthropoda; class Malacostraca; order Stomatopoda; family Squillidae; genus Oratosquilla; species Oratosquilla oratoria. The sequence goes on along the minus strand of NW_027467707.1, from coordinate 4,288 downwards.
ACACCAAAACACCCACCACACAACACCAAACAACCCACACCCCACCCCCAACAAAACAACACCCACCCCCCCCCCACCCAACAAACCACCAACCCACCCCCACACCCCCCACCACCCCACACACACCCCCCCACCACACAACCACAACCCAAACAAACACAACCACAAACACACCCCCAAACCCCCCCCCACAACCCACCCCCAAAACCCACCCAACACCAAACCCCACCCACCCCAACCCCCCAAACCATAACACCCCCCCCAACAAACCACAACCCCCAAAAACAACCCCCACCACACAAAACCCCCCCACCCCCCACACAACAACCCCCCCCCCCCCACCAACCCAAACACCCCCCCCACACCCAAACACACACCCCCCCCAACCCCCCCCCCAACCCCAACCCCCCAACCCCCACCCCCACCCACCCCACACCCCCCCCCACCCCCACAACCACACACCCCAACCACAAAACAAACCCCCCACCCACACCAACCCACACACCCCCCCACCCACCCCCAACACCCCCACCACCCCCACACCCCACCCAAAACACACACCCAAACCCAACAAACACCCCCCACCCACAACAACAAACCACAACCCCCCACCCCAAACACCACCCACCCCCCCCCCAAACCCACCCACCCCCCCCCCAAACCACCCACACCCCCCCCAAACCAGTCACCAACACACCCCCCCCCCCCCCCCAAACACCCCCCACCCACCAAAAAAACCACACCCCCCAAAACCACACACAAACAACCACAAACAAACCCCCCAAAAACACCACCCCCCCCAAAACAAACACCCCCCCACCCACCCCCCCCCAAAACCCCACCACCCCCCACCCCCCAAACCAAACCCCACAACCCCCCCCCCAACACCCAACCCCCCCCCCCCCCCCAACAAACCCCAACCCCCAAAACCACACCAAAAACAACACACACCACCCACCAAAATCCACAACCCCCCCAACACACCACCAACCCCCCCCCCCCAAAACCAAACACCACCAAACAACCAAACACCACCCACCAAACCCCAACACAACAACCAACAACACAAACACACCCACCCCCCCCACAACCACCCCCCCCACCCCCCCCACTCCCCCCACACAACAACCCCACCCAACAACACCCCCAACCCACCCCACCACCCCACCCCCCCCCACACACCCCCCCCCCCCCCCCCCCACCAACCCCACCAAAACCCCCCACCCCACCAACCCACACCACCAAACCACCCCCCCCACCCACAACAACCCCCACCCCCCCACCCCACCCACAAAACCCCCCCAACAAAACACCCCAACCACCCCCCCAAAAACACCCAACCCACCCCCCCAAACCACCCCCCCCACCACCCCCCCCACCCCCCCAAACCAACCAATACACCAAATCCCCCAACACACAACACCCCCCCACCAACACCACCCCCACACCCCCCCCCCACAAAACACCCCACCCACCCCCCAAACCCCCAAACACAAAAACCAAACCCCACACACCAACCCCACACAAACAACCACACCCACACCCCCAACCCCCCACCCCCAAACCACCCCCACCCACACCCCCCCCAACAACCCACACCCCCCACACCCACCAACCACAAACCACCCCCCCCCCCCCCACCCCCCCACACACCCCCCAAATCACCACCCAAAACAAACCCCCCACCAACACCCCAACACAAAACAACCCCCAACCAAAACCCCAAACCCCCCAAACCCCCCACCCCACCACACCCCCCCCACCCCACCAACCACCCACACCCCACAAACCCCCCACCACAACCCCCCACCCCCACCCCCCCAAAACACACCACCCCCCCAAACCCCAACAAAAAAACCCCCCACAACAACCCACAAAAAACATACAAACAACAAACCCACCCCCCCACACAACCAAAACACCCCCAACCCACACAACCACCACCCCCCCCCAACCACAACCCCCACCACCAACCAACCCCACACAAACCCAACCCCCCCCACCCCCAAAACACCCCCCCAAAACACCCACCCAACCACAAACCCCCCCCACCAAAAACACCACACAACACCCCCCCAAACACACCACCCACCCCCCACCACAAAACCCACACAAAACCACCCCCACCCACCCCCCCCACAACCACAAAACACCCCACCCAACCCCAACCACACCACAACAACCCCCCCACCCCCCCAACACCAAACCCCAACATACCACCCACAAAAACCCCCCCCAAACCCCCCACCACCCAAACAACCACCCACACCAAAACACAAAACCCCACCCCCACCCACCCCCAACACAAACACCCCCCCCACCCCCCCCCCCCCCCCCCAAAACCCCACCCCCCCCACCCCACACCCACCCCCACCACCAAACCCCCAAACCCCCCCCCACCCCCCCCCACCCCCCCACCCCCCCCCCCCCCCCCCCCCCCCCCCCACCCCCCCCCCCAAACACAACCCAAAAACACACCCCCCAACCCCCCCACCCCCAACACCAAACACAAAACCCCCAACCCCACACAACACCACCACCAACACCACCACCCCCCCCCCCACAACACCCACCACCCCCACACCACCCAACCCCAACAAACACCCCCCACCCCACCCCCCCCCCCCCCCACCCCCCCCCACACACCACCCCCCCCAACCCCAACCCCCACACACCAACACCCCCAACCACCCACCCCCCCACCCCCAAAACCAAACCACCCCCCCCACCCAAAAACCCCCACCCCAAAAAAACACCCCCACACCCCCCCCCCCCCCCCCCCCACACCCACCACAACACCCCAAAAAACACAAACACCACAACACCACAACAAACCACCACAAACCCAACAACAACAAAAACAACCCAAACACCCACCCACCCCCACCCCAAACCCAAAACCCACCACCCCAACCACACCACCCCACCCCCCACACCACAACCCCAACACCCCAACCCCCCACAACCACCCCCAACCCACAACAAACCCCCCCCACCACACCCAACAACAAAACCCAACACCCACCCCCACACAAACACAACCCCCCCCCACACCCACACACCCCCCCCCACCACCACCCCCCCCACCAAAACACAACACAACACAAAAACAAAAAACACCCCAACACAACACACCCCCACACCCCCCCCAAACCCACAACCACCCAACACCCCACCCACACAACCACCCCAACACCCCACAACAACACCAACAAAAACTAACCAAAAAAACCACCCACCACACACCCACCCCACACACCCCCCACCCAACACAAACCCCCCCCCACCCCCCCCCAAAAACCACAAACACCCCACCCCCACACACCCCCCCACACCCACCCCCACCACACAACCCACCACACCCACCCCCACCCACCCCACACCACCCCCCCCACACCCCCACCCCCCCCCCCACAAAACCACCCCACCCCACCCCCCCCCCCCCCCCCCCACCACACAACCACCCAACCCAAACCACCCCCACCACCCCCACCCCAACCCCACCAAAACCCACCACACCCAAACAAAAAAACCCACCCCCCCCAACACCCACACCCCCCCACCCACAACCCCCCCCCACCCACCAAAACAAAACCCCCCAACCCCCCACACCCCCAAAAACCAACCCACACACCCCAACCCAAAACCACACCACCTCCAACAACCCACCCCACACCCCCCAACAACAACCCCACCCCCACAACAAACACCACACCCAACACCAAAACAAAAAAAAACCCACCAAACACAACACACCCCAAAAACCCAACACACCAAACAACCCACAACCCCCACCAACCAACCACACCACACCCAATACCCAAACAAAAAACCAACACCCACCCCCCCACCCCACACCCACCCACCCACCACCCCAACAAAACCCACCCAAACCCCACCCCCCCCCCCCACCCAATACCCCCCCCACCCAAAACCCCCCAAAAACAACCCCCACCCCAACCCCAACCCCCCCACCCCCCCCCACCCCACCCAAACAACAACCCCCCCACCCAACCCCCCACAAAAACACCCAACACCCCCCCCACCCCCACCAAACACAAACCCAACCCAAAAACAACCCCACAACACAAACCCCCCCCAAACCCCACCACACCCCACACCACCCCCCACCCCACCCACCACAACCCCCCCACCACCACCCCCCCCCCCCCCAACCACCCCACACACCACAACCCCCCCCCCACACCCCCCCCCCCCCCCACCAACCCCACCACCACCCCCCCCCACCACCCCACCACCACAACACCCCCCAACCACCCCCCAAACC
>NW_027467706.1:0-28907 GCF_046742065.1 Oratosquilla oratoria | reverse complement strand
TGTCCAATACTTTAAAAATTAATTCTATTCCATACCTCGGCATTTTGGCATTTTGAGTTCTGCGTCTTCCCTATTTGGGTGATGGATACGGGAGCTGCCTAGTGTAGGCATTATGGTCTCTTGCAGTCTCCTTTATTCTGTATGTTCTTATATGTAATGGTTTAGCCAGGAGAAGAGAGAAGGGAGGAGAGGGGTGAGCAGGGGAGGCAGAGGGAAGAGCAGGAGCAAGAGAAAGGAGGCAGAGCAGAGTCCCCCAAAAAAGGAGAGGAGGAGCAGAGGGAGGAGCAGGGGAGAGGGGAAGGGGCAAGGGGGAGCCAGTCAAGGCAGGAAAGAGAAGAAGGCAGGGAGCAGGAGCAGGGGAGGAGGGACAGAGCAGGTCAGCAGGGGAGGAGGGGAGAGAAGGGGGAAGCAGGAGAGGCAGGGAGGCAGGGAGCAAGGGAGACAGCAGCAAGGCAGAGCAGGTCAGAGAGGCAGGCAGGAAGGGGGCAGAGAAGCCAGTCAGGGAGAGAGGGAGCAGGGGAGAGAGGGGCAGCAGGGAGAGGGAGGAGAAGCAAGCAGGAGGTAGCAGGAGGGGGAGGGTCAGGGGAGAGGGCAAGAGAGGAGGGCCAGGAGGGGGAAGAGGGAGCAAGCAAGCAGAGACAGCAGGGGCAGAGGAGGCCGGGGAGCCGAAGGCACAGAGGTCAGAGAGGCAGGCAGAGGCACAAGCAGGAGGGAAGGGGGGCAAGGGGGCAGGGCAGAGAGACAGGGAAGGGCAGCAGCAGAGGGAGGAGCCAGCAAGGGGGGGACATAGGGGAGGAGGCAGGGCAGCAGGGCAGAGAGCAAGCAGGGAGGAGGCAGAGGGGGGGGAGAGAAGGGAGAGCAGGAAGAGGGCAGGCAGAAGAAGGGTAGTCAGAGGAGGAGAAGAGAGGAGGAGAAGGGGAGGAAAGAAGGCAGAGAGGAGGAGGGAATCAGGACGGCCGGGAGGCAGGCAGGGGCAGGGAGAGCAGGAGGAAGGCAGGAGCATGGAGGTTCAGACAGGGAGACAATAGAGCAGGGGGCAGGGGGGGGGGGGTCAGTAGAGAGAGAGGGTGCGAGGGACAGGGCAGGGGGCAGAATTCCAAAAGAGGAAGTCAGTCAAGGGGAGACAGAGGGAGAGGAGTCAGAGAACAAGGAGACAGGAGGGAAGAGTCAGGTCATGGAGGGGCACAAGGAGGGAGACAGCAGCAGGGCAGCAAGAGGGCAGGTCAGAGCATGGGCAAGGGAGGGGCAGCAGGCAGAGCAGAAGAGGGAGGGCAGTAGGGGGGAGAGAATGAGGAGCAGCAGAGAGAGGCAGCAGGCAGGGAGGGAGAAGGGGAGGGTCAGGACGACCCCAGGGGGGACAGAGAGGGGGGGGGAGAGCAACAGGAGCAGGCAGAGGGAACAGGCAGTAAGAGGGGAGGCAGCAAGATCAGGAGGAGGCAGGTGAAGGGAGAGGTCAGGAGAAGGCAGAGGGAGCAGGAGGGAGGGAGGCAGGAGAGGGAAGGGAGTCAGCAGAGGCAGGTAAGGGGGGTGGTTCAGAGAGGGTCAAGCAGAAGGGGGAGAGAGTGGAGGAGCAAAGAGGAAGCAAGGCAGGAGGCAGAGAAGAGTAGGAGGAGAGGCATGGGGGGAGGAGCAAGAGGCAGACACAGCAGGAGGAAGGGAGGGGGAGGGGGAGGCAGAGAGCAGAGAGAGGAGCAGGGGGTCAAGGGCAGGGCAGAGGGGGAGAGCAGCAGGCAGAGAGAGGGGAGAAGGAGGGTCAGGTCAGGAGCAAGGAGAAAAGAGGCAGGAGAAAGAGAGGTCAGATGGGCAGCAAGGGCAGGAGAGGAGGGAGAGGGGACCAGAAGGGTGGAAAGGGCAGAAGCCAGAGGCCAGGGGGGAGGGACAAGCAGCAGAAGGGGAGGAGAGAGCAGAGGCATTCGAGAGGAGGGAGGGAAGAGGAGGCAGGGCAGGGGAAGAGAGGAGGGGGGGTGAGGGAGGGGGAGAGAAGTAGGGGCGGAGCAGGCAGAACAGAGGAGGCAGAGAGCAGGTCAGAAGGGGGAGGTCACAGGGGAGAGAACAGAGGAGGGAGAGCCAGAGCAGTAGGAGAGGGAGAGTGGGAGCAGGGAGAGCAGAGCAGGAGCAAGAGGGGGAGGGGGGAGGGGAGGAGGGGGAGAGGGGGCAGCAGAGGGGAGGCAGGAGAAGGGAGGAGGAGGAGGGAAGGGGAGAAGCAGGGGGGGGGCAGGAGGAGGGAGGAGGGAGGAGAGGGCAGAGAAGAGGGCAGAGGAGGGGGGGGAGGGGGCAAGGAGCAGGAGAGCAGAGCAGGGGAGGGAGGGAGCAGGAGAAGGGAGGAGGAGGAGGGGGGGAGAGGGGAGAGAAGGAAGGGGCAGAGCAGAGGCCAGAAGGGGAGGAGGAGAGGGAGGAGAGGGGGCAGAGGCAGAGGAGCAGGAGGGGAGAGGAGGGCAGGGAGGCAGAGGAGGAGAGGGGGCAGCAGGGAGAGGGAGGGGGGGCAGGGGGCAGAGGGAGAGGGCAGGCAGGGGGAGGAGGAGAGGAGGAGGAGGAGCAAGGGGGAGCAGGGGACAGAGGAGGAGCAAGATGAGCAGGCAGGGAGGAGGGGAGGAGGGCAGAGAGGAGGGGGAGAGCGAGGAGAGAGGAGAGCAGAGCAGAGAGAGGCAGGGGAGGGCAGAGGCAGGGGGGGGGGAGGAGGAGAGGAAGCAAGGGAGCAGGGGAGAAGCAGAGGAGGAGAGGGGGGAAGAGAGGAAGCAGAGGACAGAGCAGAGAGGGAGGAGGGGGAGGAGGAGGAGGGGGAGCAGAGAGGGGGGAGGAAGGAAGCAGGGAGGGAGAGAGAGGGAGAGAGGCAGGGAAGAGGAGGCAGAGCAGGAGGAGGAGGGAGAGAGAGGGAGCAGGGCAGAGAGGGAGAGAGCAGAGGGAGCAGAGCACAAGAAGAGGGAGGGCAAGGCAGGGAGAGAGGCAGGGAGAGCAGGGAGAAGGGGGAGGGGAGAGGGGAGAGAGAGGAGGAAGAGGGGAGGAGGGAAGGAGAGCGAGGGGGCAGAGAGGCAGGGAGAGAGAGGGAGGGAAGGAGCAGAGCAGAGGGGCAGAGAAGAGGGAGGGGGAGGAGAGAGAAGAGAGGCAGGACAGGGGAGAGCAGGGGGGGAGAGCAGGAGGGGAAGGCAAGGGGGGAGAAGGCAGAGAGAGGAGCAGAGAGGGAAGAGCAGAGCAGAGAAGAGGGGGGGCAGGAGGAGAGGGCAGAGGAGAGAGCAGAGGAGGGGGAGGGAGGGGGGTGAGAGGAGAGGAGGAGAGAGGGAGAGACAGAAGAGCAGGAGCAGAGGGGAGAACAGGAGAGGGGGGAGAGGACAGGGGAGGAGCACAGAGAGGAGCAGGGAGGAGGGGGGGAGCAGGGGAGGCAGGGAGAGGGCAGGAAGCCGGAAGAGCAGGGGCAAGAGGGCAAGAGAGCAAGAGGGGAGAGGGGAGAGAGGATAAGGAGAGGAAAGACAGGAGAGCAGGAGCAGGGCAGGAGAGGGGGGGCAGAGAGCAGGGAGGAGGAGGGAAGAGCAGCAGGCAGGGGAGCAGCAGGAGGGAGAGAGAGGAGAGCAAGAGGGGGGGAGAGGGGAGAGGGAGGAGAGAAGAGGGGGAGAGGAGGGCAGGGGGGGGAGAGAGAGCAGGGAGGGGAAGAGGAGAGAGGGGGAGGCAGGTGGGAGGGGGGGGGGAGGACAGGGGAGTAGGGGGGAGAGGGGGGGGGAGCAGCAGAGAGGAGGGAAGAAGGGAGAAGCAGGGAGGCAGAGAGAGGGGGGAGAGAGGAGAGGGGAGGAGGGGGACAAGGGCAGGAGGGGGAGGGGAAGAGAGGAGAGGAGAGCAGAAGGAGGGGGGAGGAGAGTGGGAGGAGAGGGGAGAGAGGGAGGCAGGGGAGCAGGGGAGAGAGGAGGGAGAGAGGGGAGAGAGGAGCAGAGAGGAGAGCAGAGAGGCAGAGGGAGGGGGGAGAGGGAGAGAGAGAGAGGGGAGCAAGGAGGGGGGGGGGCAGAGGCAGAGAGGGGGGGGGAAGCAGAGCAGCAGGAGAAGGCAGGAGGGAGAGGGAGGAGGCAGGGGGCAGGAGACAGAGGGAAGAGAGGCAGCAGGAGGGCAGGAGCAGAGAGCAGGCACAAAGAGAGGAGAGGGGAGAGAGGCAGGGAGAGACAGGGAGGAAGAGGGGAGAGTCAGGGGGGAGGGAGGAGCAGCAAGGGAGTCAGGGAGGACAGAGGGGCAGAGGGAGGCAGACAGAGGGGAGGGAGAAGAAGGGAGAGCAGGGCAGGAGGAGGAGGAGAGCAGAAGAGGAGAGGAGGGGGGTGAGAGGGGCAGAGGGAGAACAGGGAGAGAGGGGAGGCAGAGAGGGAGGAGGAGAAGGGAGAGGAGCAGGGGAGGGCAGAGACAGAGAGGGGGGAGGAGAGCAAAGGGGAGGGGGAGGAGAGCAGAGGCAGGGGAGGGGGGGAAGGAGGAGGGAGAGGAGCAGGGGAGGAGGGGGGAGGAGGGGAGAGGGAGCAGAAGGGAAGGGGCAGAGGGAGGGAGGCAAGAGAGGCAGCAGAGAGCAGGGCAGGGAGGTAGAGAGGAGGGGGGGGGCAGGGAGCAGGAGAGCAGGGGGGGCAAGGAAGAGAGGAGGAGGGGGCAGAGGAGAGGAGGGAGGGGCAGAGCAGGGGAGCAGGAAGAGCAGGAGCAGGAGAGAGGAGGCAGAGAGGCAGGAGAGGAGAGAGGCAGAAGGGGCAGGAGGGGGGAGGAGAGGGGCAGGAGAACAGAGAGCAGGCAGGGGGGAGAAGAGAAGGGCAGGGGGCAGAGGGAGGGAGCAGAGAGGGGGGAGAGGAGAGGGAGGGAGAGAGGGGAAGGGGGGAGCAGGAGCAGAGGGAGAGAGGAGGGCAGAGAGCAGAGGGGGGAGAAGGGGAGGGAGGGGAGCAGCAGAGGGAAGGAGAGGGCAGAGAGGAGCAGGCAGGGGAACAGGGAGGAGAGGAGGGAGGGGGAGAGAGAGGGAAGGAGGGGCAGGCAGAAGAGGGAGCAGAGGGAGGGCAAGGGGAGAGGGGGAGGAGGGAGCAGACAGAGACAGAGGAGGAGCAGGCAGGAGAGGGGAAGGGGAGAAGCAGGAGGAGAGGAGGAGCAGAGGAGCAGCAGAGAGGCAGGAGGGGGCAGGAGGGGGCAGAAGAGGGAGGGGGAGGGGCAGGGGAGGGGCAAGAGAAGGAGGGAGGCAGAGGAGGGGAGAGAGCAGGGAGGAGGGAGAGCAGGAGGAGGGAGAGGGCAGGGAGAGGGAAACAGAGGGAGAGGAGGCAGGAGGAGCAGAGGGGAGAGGGAGCAGGAGGAGCAGGGAGAGGAGGAGAGGAAGAGGGGCAGGGCAGGAGGGACAGGGGAGGGAGGGCAAGGGGGGAGGGAAAGGCAGAGGAGGGAGGAGGAGCAGGGGCAGGAGGGAGAGAGGAGCAGCAGGAGGGGAGAGCAGGCAGGAGGCAGGAAGAGAGCAAGGAGGGGCAGCAGGAGGGAGGAGAGCAGAGGGAGAGAGAGGAGAGGAGGCAGGAGAGGGAAGGGGAGGGGGCAGCAGGAGGAGAGGGGGGGCAGAGAGGAGGGCAGAGAGGGAGAGCAGCAAGGAGGCAGGGAAGGGGGGCAGCAGAGGGAAGAAAAGGGAGAGAGGGGAGGGAGGGCAGGGAGGAAGCAAGAGGGAAGAGCAGGAGAGCCAGCAGGGGGAAGGAGAGGGCAGAGGAGAGAGAAGCAGGAGAGGGAGGGGAGCAGAGAAGGAGGGGAAAGGGGAGGGGGAGGAGGGGGGAGAGGCAGGGCAGAAGGAGGCAGAGAGGAGAGCAGAGAGGGCAGGAGGCAGCAGAGGGCAGGAGAAAGAGGGGGAGAGAGAGAGAGGAGGGCAGAGGAAGAGCAAGAGGAGGAGAAGAGGGAGGAGGAGCAGGGGAGGAGAGGCAGGGGAGGAGGGAAGGAGAGGCAGAGAGAGAGGGGAGCAGACAGAGGGAGCAGCAGCAGGAGCAGGGGAGGCAGGAGAGAGGAGAGAGGAGAGCAAGGCAGCAGGGGGGGGAGAGAGGAGACAGAGGAGGAAGAAGGCAGAGGGGAGGAGGGAGTGAGGGAAGGGGGGCAGAGAGGAAGAGAGAGAGGCAGGGGGCAGGAGAAGGCAGGAGGGGGCAGAGAGAGGAGGAAAGCAAGGGAGGGGAGAAGGAGAGAGGGCAGGAGGAGAGCAACAGGGGGGAAGGGCAGAGGGGCAGAGGAGAGGGGGGAGGAGGGCAAACAAAGGGGGGGAGGGGAGGAGAGAAGTGGGAGGAGGGCAGAGAGAGGGGAGGAAGAGAGAGGAGGGAGGAGCAAGAGGAGGGTCAGAGGGCAGGAGGAGAGAGAGGGGGGAGCATTAAAGGGAGGAGAGAGGAGAGCAGAGCAGAGGGCAGAGAAAGCAGGGAGGAGCAGGGGCAGGAGAGAGGGAGGGAGAGTGAGGAGAGGGAGGAGGAGCAGGAGGGCAGGGAGAGGCAGGGGAGAGGGGGAGCAGAGAGGAGGGAGGAGGGGGGGGCAGCAGGAGAGAGGAAAGGAGGAGAGGGAGGGCAGAGAGGCAGCAGGGAGGGGAGAAGGGGGGAGGAGAAGGAGAGGGGAGCAGAGAAGGAGAGAGAGAGAGGAGAGGAGGGAGGGCAGAGGAGGAAGAGCAGGAGAAGGAAGGGGGAGAGGAAGAGGGAGGGAGAGAGAGGGGGGGAGAGGGGGAGCGGGGGGGGGCAGGAGGGAGGGAGAGAGGGGGAGGGAAGGAGGGGAGAGAGGGGGAGAGCAGAAGGGAGGGGGAAGGGAGAGGAGGCAGCAGGAGAAGGCAAGGGGGGAGGCAGGGCAGGGGGGAGCAGGAGGGGGAGAGCAGCAGGAGGGGGGCAAAGAGAGAGAGGAAAGGAGCAGAGAGGCAGGCAAGGGCAGAGCAGAGGAGGGCAGAGGGAGCAGAGGCAGCAGGAGAGGGGCAGGGAGAGGAGCAGGGGGGGGAGGGAGAGGGGGGCAGCAAGAGAAGGGCAGAGAGCAGGGAGGAGAAGGGAGGCAAGAGGGGAGCAGGAGAGAGAGAGCAGCAGGAGGCAGAGAGGGGGAGGGGAGGGGAGGCAGGAGGAAGAGGGAGAGGGGAGAAGAGAGGAGGCAGGGGGGAGGGGGGGAGAGAGCAGCAGCAGAGGCAGGGGAGCAGGGGGGAGGAGAGAGGAGACAGGGAGGAGGGAAGGAGCAGAGGGGGGGGAGGAGGAGCACAGGAGGGAGAGGGGGAGAGGAGGGTGGAGAGGAGGGGAGAGCAGGAGAGCAGGGGAGAGAGGAGAGAGAGGGGGCAGGAAAGAGGGAGGCAGGAGAGGAGAGAGGGGGAGCAGGGGAGGAGAGCAGAGGGGGCAAGAGAGAAGAGAGCAGGAGAGGAGGGAGAGAGAGGCAGGAGCAGGGCAGGGAGGGGGAGGGAGAGAGGCAGGAGCAGAGGGGAGAGAGGGGGGGGGAGAGGGCAGAGGGAGGCAGGAGAGGGAGGCAGAGAGGGAGGAGGCAGGAGGAGAGAAGCAGAGAGGGGACAGGAAGGAGGGGAGAGAGAAGAGGGGAAGGAGCAGGAGCAGAGAGGGAGAGAGCAGGGGGAGGAGAAGGGGAGAGAGAGAGAGGGGGGAGGGAGGGGGGAAGCAGGGAGGCAGCAGGAGCAGGAGAAGGAGCAGCAGGAAGGGAGGGCAGAAGGGGGAGAGGGCAGAGGGGGGGGGAGGAAGGGGAGGGAAGCAGCAGCAGGGGAGGGAGGAGGAGGAGAGGGGGAGAGAGAGGGGGGGAGGGCAGGGGGCAGGGGCAGCAGAGGGGAAGGGGAGGGGGGGAGCAGAGAGCAGGAGGGGCAGGGAGAGAGAGCAGGGAGGAGAGAGAGGCAGAGGAGAGGAGGGGAGGGAAGGAGGAGAGAGGAGGGGAGAGAAGCAGGAGAGGGGGAGGGAAGGAGGGCAGGAGAGGAGGGGGAGGAGGGGCAGAGCAGAGGAGGGGGAGGGCAGAGGGGAGGAGCAGAGCAGAGGGAGGGGAGAGAGGGCAGGGAGAGGCAGCAGAGGAGAGGGAGAGGAGGGGGGAGGGGCAGCAAGGCAGAGGAGAGAGGAGCAGAGGGAGGAGGGGAGAGGAGGAGGGAGAGCAGGAGAGAGGGAGGGACAGAGCAGAGAGGGAGCAAGGAGCAGAGGAGGAGCAGGAAGAGGCAGAAGAGGAGGAGCAGAGAGGGGAGGAGGGGAGAAGGGGGCAGGGAGAGGGGCAGGAGAGGAAGGGGAGGGAAGAGGGGGGCAGAGAGCAGGGGGGGAGGGGCAAGCAGAGGAGCAGGAGCAGAAGGAGGGCAGAGAGCAGGGAGGAGCAGAGGAGCAGAGGGGGAGAGCAGAGAGCAGGAGGGGAGAGAGCAGAGAGGGGGGGCAGGAGAGGGAAGGAGGAGGAGCAGAGGGAGGGGGAGGGAGGAGAGGCAGCAGCAGGAGGGGGGAGCAGAAGGAGGGGGGGAGGAAGAGAAGCAGAGAGCAGGAGGAGCGGAGGGGAGAGGAGCAGAGGAGGGGGGAGGGGGGAGGAGAGGAGGAACAGAGGAGCAGGGGAGCAGAGCAGAGGAGAGGAGAGAGGCAGCAGGGAGCAAGCAGGGGGGAGGGAGGCAGAGGAAGAGAGGGCAGGAGGGGAGGAGGGAGAGGGGGGAGCAGGGGGAGGGGGAGCAGCAAGAGGAGGAGGCAGAGAAGGGGGGCAGCAGGCAGAGAGGAGCAGGGCAGGGGGAGGAGAGAGGAGGGAGGGGGGTAGGAGGGGAGGAGAAACAGGGAGCAGAGGGGAGGCAGGGGGGAGAGCAGGAGGAGCAAGAGAGAGGGGCAGAGGCAGGAGAGCAGGGAAGGAGAGAGGGAGAGCAGGGGAGGAGGCAGGGAGAGAGCAGAGAGAGGGAGGAGGGAGGGGGGAGCAGAGGAGGAGAGAGGGGAGAGAGGGGAGACGGGGAGAGAGGACAGAGAGGAGGGAGGAGAGCAGCAGGAGGGGGGAGGGAGAGCAGAGGCAGGAGAGGAGCAAGGCAGGAGAGAGAGAGCAAGAGAGAGAGAGGAGGGGAGGGAGCAGAGGGAGGGGAGAGAGGGCAGGCAGGAGGGGAGAGGGGCAGAGAGGAGAGCAGGGAGAGAGAGGAGGGAGAGGAGGGAGAGGGGAGAGCAGGGAGAGAGGAGAAGCAGGAGGGAGGAGGGAGGAAAGGAACAGGAGCCAGGGGAGGCAGGAGGACAGAGAGGAGGGAGGAGAGGGAGGGGGGGGAGGGGGAGAAGGGGGGGGAGAGGGGGAGCAGGCAGGGCAGGAGGAGGGGAGGGGAGGAAGAGGCAGAGCAAGGAGAGGAGGGGAGGAGGAGAGAGGGAGGAGAGGGGGAGAGGGAGGAGGGAGGCAGAGGGGGAGCAGAGGAGAGGAAGGGCAGAGGAGGAGAGCAAGAGAGAGAGGAGGGGAGGGGCAGAGGGGAGCAGGAGGGAGCAGAGAGCAGAGAGCAGGCAGGAGGAGGGGAGGGAGGGACAGCAGAGGAGAGGCAGAGGGAGAGAGGGGAGGAGGGAGGGGGAGGGCAGCAGAGGAGGAGAGGGAGCAGAGCAGAGAGGGGGGAGGGGGGGAGGAAGGGCAGGGGGGGAGGAGGGAGGCAGGAGAGGGAGCAGAGGGAAGAGCAGAGGGAGGAGAGAGAGAGGCAGGAGGGGGAGGGGGAGAGCAGAGGAGGAGGGCAGAGGCAGGAGGGAAGGGGAGAGGGGGGGAGGGCAGGAGAGGGAGGGGAGGGAGGAAGCAGGGAGGGGAGGAGAGAGAGGAGGGCAAGAGGGAGGGGAGACAGGGGGGAGAGAGGAGGGGAGGCAGCAGGAGGCAGCAGAGGAGGGAGGGGGGCAGGAGGAGCAGGGGGGGAGAGAGCAAGAGGGGGCAGGGGAAGAGAGGGAGCAGGGCAGGGAGGGGGGAGAAGAGGCAGCAGAGGAGCAGAGGGGAAGATGGGAGGAGGAGGGGAGAAGAAGAGGAGGGGGAAGGCAGGGAGGGAGGCAGGGGGGAGCAGGGAAGGCAGCAGGAGGAGAGGAGAGCAGGAGGGAGAGAGGCAGGGGAGGAGAGAGGAGGAGAGAGGGAGGAGGGGCAGAGAGAGAGAAGAGGAGCAGGCAGAGGGAGAGAGAGGGAGAGCAGGGGGGGAGGGAGAAGAGGGAGGAGCAGGAGGGAAGGGAGAGACAGGAGAGAGGGAAGGAGAGGGAGGAGGGAGAGGGGAGGGAGGAGGGCAGGGGAGAAGGAGGCAGAAGGGGGGGAGGGGCAGCAGGGGAGGAGAGAGAGGGAGAGGGCAGGGGGGAGGAGAGAGACAGGGGAAGCAGAGAGGGGAGGAGAAGGAGGGGAAGAGGGAGAGGGGGAGGGAGAGGAGAGAGGAAGGAGGGAGGGCAGGAGGAGCAGGAGCAGGGGCAGAGGGAGAGGCAGAGGGAGAGGGGAGCAAGAGGAGGAGGGGAGGAAGGGAGGGGAGAGGAGGAGGGAGGAGACAGCAGGGGAGGGAGGAGAGGGGGAGAGGGCAGAAGCAGCAGGAAGAGAGGAACAGGGGAGGGCAGAGCAGAGGGAGAGGGAGAGGAGGAGAGGGGGGGAGGGTGGGAGGGAAGAACAGGAGAAAGGAGAGAGGAGCAGGGACAGAAGAGGGAGAGGGGCAGAGGGAGGGAGAGGGAGGAGGCAGGAAGAGGAGCAGGAGACAGGGGAGGGGGAGAGCAGAGGGGGAGGGAGCAGAGGAAGCAGGGAGGCAGGGAGGGAGAGGCAGAGGCAGGAGAGAGAGGGAGGCAGAGGAGAGAGCAGGAGCAGGGGAGGGAGGAAGGGGCAGGAGCAGAGGGGGAGGGGGGAGAGAGGGGCAGGAGGAGAGGGGGGGGCAGAGGGAGAAGGGAGGAGAGAGGAGGGGGCAGAGCAGAGGGACAGGACAGCAGAGGGAGAGGAAGGGAGGAGCAGAGAGGAGAGGAGGCAGGGAGAGAGCAGAGGGGGAGCAGAGGGGCAGGAGGAGGGGGGAGGAGGGGGGAGAGGGAGGGAGGCAGAGGGGCAGGGGGGGAGGGAGAGAGGAGGGAGAGGCAGGGGAGGCAGAGGAAAGAGGAGGGGAGAGAGAGAGCAGGGAGAGGAGAGAGAGGGAGCAGAGGGAGGGGGAGGAGAGGGCAGAGGGAGAGGGGGAGAAGGAGAGAGAGCAAGCAGCAGAGAGGGAGGGGCAGGGGCAGGGAGGGAGGGAGGAAAGGGAGGCAGAGGAGAGGGAGGAGGAAGGGCAGGCAGGGAGAAGGAGGCCAGGGGGAAGCAGGGGGGAGAGGGAGGGGAGAGGAGAGAGAGCAGAGAAGAGCAGAGGGAGCAGCAGGAGAGAGAGGGAGGCAGGAGCAGGGGCAGGAGAGGGAGAGGAGGAGAGAAGGGGAGAGAAGGAGAGGAGGGGAGGAGAGGAGCAGAGGGCAGCAGAGGGAGAGGGGAGAAAAAGCAGGCAGGGGGAGCACAGAAAAGCAAGAGAGAGGGGAGCAGGAGGAGAGCAGGGGAGGCAGGAGAGAGGCAGGAGCAGAGGGAGGGAGGAGGCAGAGGCAGGAGGGGGGAGCAGGAGGAGCAGGAGAGCAGGAGGCAGGAGGGGAGCAGAGGGAGGGGAGAGGGGGGGGGAGGCAGCAGAGGGGAGAGAGCAGGGAGGGAGAGGGCAGAGGGGGAGCAAGCAGGAGGAGGGAGGGAAGGCAGGGGAGGAGAGGCAGAGGGGGGAGCAGGGGGGAGAGAGGAGAGGGCAGCAAGAGAGGGGAGGACGAAGAGAGGGAGGGGGGGAGGGAGGAGAGGCAGGGGGAGGAGAGAGCAGAGGGAGGAGGGGGGGGAGGGGGAACAGGAGGAGGGAGGAGAGGAGCAGGAGGGGAGGGAGGAAGAGGGGGGAGGGCAGGAAGGGAGAGAGGGCGGCAGAGAGGGGAGGAGCAGGAAGCAGGAGGGAGAGGAGCAGAGAGGGAGAGAGAGAGAGCAGGGGGAGAGGGGCAGAAGGGGAGCAGAGGGGAGGGAGGCAGGGAGGGGCAGCAGGGGGAGGGAGAGGAGGAGGAAGATGAGGAGGGAGAGGAGGAGGGAGCTGAGGGGGGGAGGGAGCAGGAGAGACAGGGGGAGAGAGGGGGGAGAGGGGAGAGAGAAGGAGGAGGGGAGGAGAGCAGAGGAGGAGGAAAGGGCAGAGGGGGAGGGAGCCAGAAGGAGGGAGCAGGGGAGGAGGGGAGAGGCAGAGCAGGGGGAGGGGAGGAGAGAGGGGAGCAGGAAGAGGAGAGGGGGAGAAGGCAGAGAAGGAGGGGAGAGGGGAGCAGAGAAGGGGCAGGAGGGAGAGGAGGCAGGAGCAGGGAGAGGGGAGGGAGAGGAGCAGGCAGACAGAGGAGGCAGGAGAGGAGGGAGAGAGGAGGCAGGAGGCAAGGGAGGAAGGAGGAGGGGAGGGGGAGCACAGAGGGAGGAAGAGGGGAGAGGGGAGGGAGGGGGAAGAGAGGGAGGGAGAGGCAGGGGAGAAGGCAGGAGAGAGGGGAGGAGAAAAAGGAGGGAGCAGGGGGAGAGGGCAGGAGGAGAGGAGCAAGGAGAGGGAGAGAGAGGGGGGGAGGAGAGAAGCAAGGCAGGGGAGAGAGGGGGAGCAGCAAGCAGAGAGGAGGGGAGGAGGGAGGGAGGAGGAGGAGAGAGGAGCAGGGGAGAGAGGAGCAGAGCAGAGGGGCAGGGGCAGAGGGGAGAAGAGGAGGAGGGGGCAGAGAGAGGAGAGGGGAGAAGAGCAGAGAGGGCAGGGAGGGAAGAGAGGAGGAGAGGAGGGGAGGAGGGGAGAAGGAGGAGGGAGGGAGACAGGAGAGGAGGCAGGGGAGGAGGAGGAGCAGAGGAAGAGGGAGCAGGAGAGGGGCAGGGAGCAGGGGAGAGGGAGGAGGGGGGGGAGAGCAGGGAGGGGGGGGAAGAGAGGAGGGAGGGGGAGAGGAGGGGAGGAAGGGGGAGGAGGGCAGCAGAGGGGAGGGAAGGGAGGGAGGAAGGAGAAGCAGAGGAGGGGAGCAGAGAGCAGGAGAGGAGGGGAGAGGAGGGAGGCAGGAGGGGGAGAGGGGAGGAGGCAGCAGAGAGGGAGAGGAGCAGAGGGGGGAGAGGCAGCAGCAGGAGAGGAAAGGAGGGGGAGAGGGAGCAGAGGAGGGAGGCAGAGAGAGAGGGGGAGGCAGAGCAGAGAGCAGAAGGGAGGGGAGAGGGAGCAGCAGAAGAGGCAGGGAGGAAAGGGGAGGCAGGAGGAGAGGAGAGGAGGAGGAGAGGAGAAGAGGAGAAGGAAAAGAGGGAAAGGGGAGGGAGAGGAGCAGGGGGGAGAGCAGGAGCAGGGGCAGGGGAGGGGAGGAGGAGGGAGAGGCAGGGGAAGGAGAGGAGCAGGCAGGAGGGGAGGGGGGAGCAGAGCAGCAGGGAGGGGAGAGAAGAGCAGAGCAGGGGGAGGGAGGAGGAGGGGGGAGAGAGGGAGGGAGAGAAGAAGCAGGGAGAGGAGGAGCAGGCAGGGAGCAGGGGAGAGGGAGGAGGCAGCAGGAGAGGACAAGGAGGAGGAGAGAGCAGAGAGAGGGAGGGAGAGGAAGAGGGGAGGACAGGGAGGCAGAGGGGAGCAAGGGAGAGAGAGGAGGGGCAGGGGAGGGGAGGAAAGGGGGGAGAGGAGGCAGGGAGAGAGGGGGGGCAGAGGAGAGAGGGGAGAGAGAGGAAGGAGGGAGGGGAAGGAAGCAGAGGAGGGCAGGGGGAGAGGGCAGGAGAGGAGGGAGGAGGGAGGAGGAGGGGGGGGAGGCAAGAGAGAGAGAGAAGGGAGGGGAGGGAGGGGGGCAGGGAGGGGGAGCAGGAGAGGAGAAGGAGGAGGGAGAGGGGAGGGAGAGGAGGAGGGAGGCAGAGGAAGGGGAGGCAGGGAGAAGAGAGCAGAGGGAGAAGGAGGAGGGAGGAGGGGGCAGAAGCAGAGGAGAGGAGAAGAGAGGGCAGAGAGGGCAGAGCAGGAGGGAGGAGAGAGGGGGAGGAGAAGGGAGGGAGAGAGGGGGGAGGGCAGAGGAGAGGGAGAGAGCAAGGAGGGGGGGAAGGAGAGGGCAGAGAGGGGAAGAGAGGGAGGAGGAGAGCAGGAGAGGAGGGGGGCAGGAAGGGAGAGGAGGCAGAGAGAGGAGGGGGAAGAGGGAGAGGGGAGAGGAGGGGGAGAGAGCAGGCGGCAGGAGAGGGAGAAGAGGGGGGAGAGAAGGGAGGAGAACAGGGGCAGAGAGAGGAGGTAGGGAGGGCAGGAGCAGGGGAGCAGAGAGGGGAGCAGGCAGGAGAGGGGCAGGAGAAGGAGAGGAGGGGAGGGAGGGAGGAGGAGAGGAGGTGCAGGAGAGGGAGGGAGGGAGGGAGGAGGGAGGGAGGGAGGAGGGCAGAGGAGAGAAGGAGAGGGGGGGGGGAGCAGAGGAAGGAGAGGGGCAGGGGAGCAGGGAGGGAGCAGCAGAGGGGGGAAAGAGGAGGCAGAGAGAGAGAAGGAGAGAGAGCAGAGGGGAGAGCAGGAGGAGGGGGCAGGGAAGGGGAGAGAGCAGAGGAGAGAGGTGCAAGGAGAGAGGAAGGAGGGGAGGACGGAGGAGGAAGAGGAGGAGGAGGGGCAGAGGCAGAGGAGCAGGAGAAGGAGGGCAGAGGAGGGGAGAGGGGAGAGCAGGAGGGGGGAGGGGGAGAAGGGGAGAAGGAGCAAGGGAGGGGGAGGGGCAGGAGGGAGAGGGAGCAGGAGCAGAAGGCAGAGCAGGGGAGGGGGAAGAGAAGGAGGGGAGCAGAGGGAGGGAGGAGGCAGCAGGAGCAGGAGGGGAGAAGGGCAGGGGAAGGGGAGGGAAGAGCAGGCAGAGGAGAGGAGGGGCAGAGAGGAGGAAGGGGGAGAGAGGAGGCAGAGGGGCAGAGAGAAGAGGGAGAGCAGGGGAGGAGCAGGGCAGAGGAGGGGAGGCAGAGAGGAGAGCAGAGGGGGGAGGGGAGGGGGCAGGAGGGAGGGCAGGAGGAGGAGGAGGGAGAGCAGGAGGGAGGAGGGGCAGAGGGGAGAGGCAGGAGCAGAGGGAGCAGGAGGGAGCAGAGGAGGAGAGAGCAAGCGAGGGAGCAGGGAAGGAGGGAGAGAGGAGAGGGCAGGGAGCCGCAGAGGGAGGGCAGGAGAGGGGGGGGGCAGGGGGAGGAGAGCAGGGAGAGGAGGGGGGGAGGGAGGGGAGGAAGGCAAGCAGAGCAGAAGGAGGAGCAGCAGGGGAGAGAGAGGGAGGGGGAGAGAAGAGGAGGAGGGGGAGGGCAGAGGGAGGGGCAGTAGAAGGCAGGGGGAGGGCAGCAGGGGGAGGGAAAGGAGGAGGGCAGCAGAGGAGAGGGGGGAGAGGGGAGGAGGAGCAGGGGGGCAGGAGGAGAGGAGGGAGGCAGAGGCAGGCAGGGGAAGAGAGGGGAGAAGGAGGGAGAGCAGAGGAGGGCAGGGAGGAGAGCAGAAGAGGGGAGAAAGGGAGAGGAGAGGGAGGGAGGAGGAGGGAGAGCAAGCAGGGGAGGGGAGGCAGGGAGGAGAAGGGGGAGGGCAGCAGGGGGAGAGCAGAGGGAGAGAGGGGAGAGCAGAGGGAGAGAGGGGAGAGCAGAGGGAGAGAGGGGAGAGAGAGCAGGGGGCAGAGGGGAAGGAGAGAGGGCAGGAGGCAAGAGGGAGAGAGCAGAAGCAGGAGCAGGAGGAGAGAGCAGAGGAGGAGGGCCAGGGGCAAGGGGAGGCAGAGAGGGGGAGGAGCAGGGGCAGGGAGGCAGGGGGGGAGAGCAGAGCAGGGAGAGCAGAGGGAGGCAGCAGGAGCAGGAGAGGGGAGGGAGGAGAAACAGGCAGAGGAGAGGGCAGAAGAGGGCAGGGGGAAGGGGAGTAAGGAAGGGGGGAGGGGAAGCAGAGGCAGGCAGGGGAGAGAGAGGGGGCAGAGGCAGGAGCAGAGGAGCAGGCAGCCAGGAGGGGAAGGGAGAGGAGGGAGAGGCAGGGAGGAGAGCAGAGTCAGAGGAGAGGGAGATGAGGAAGAGGAGGGAGGGAGGAGAGGGGAGGGGGAGCAGGAGGGTCAGGAGAGAGAGAGGCAGGCAGGAGAGGGCAGGAGCAGAGGGGAGAGAGGAGAGGCAGGAAGGGAGAGAGGGAGAAGGGAGGCAGGAGGAGGGGGGGAGGGCAGAGCAAGGGGGACAGGCAGGGGGGAGGGCAAAGGAAGGGGAGCAGGAGAAGGAGGCAGCAGGGAGGGGGAGCAGGGGGAGAAGGAGGGGGAGAGCAAGGAGGGAGGAGAGCAGAGCAGGAGGCAGAGAGGAGGAGGAGGGAGAAGCAGGGTGAGGAGCAGGAGGGGGGGGCAGAGGAAGAGGGGAGGAGCAGGAGAGCAGAGAGCAGTCAGGGGGAGAGGAGGCAGGGGGAGGGAGAAGGGAGGGGAGAGAGGAAGGGCAGCAGAGAGGAGGAGAGGAAGGAGGAGGGAGGGGGAGAAGACAAAGGAGGGGGGGGAGAGGGGAGGAGGAGAGAGCAGGCAGAGGGAGCAGGGGGCAGGACCAGGAGGGGCACAGGAGAGGAGCAGGAGGGAGGAGAGGGAGCAGGAGGAGGGGAAGAGGGAGGGGGGAGAAGGCAGGGGAGAGCAGGCAAGGGGGAGAGGGAGGAGGGGAGAGAGAGAGAGGGGGAGAGGAGGAGGAGGAGAGGGCAGGGAGCAGGGGCAGGAGGGGAGAGAGCAGAGGGGAGAGAAGGGAAGAGGGGAGGGAAGAGAGGGGCAGGGGAGGGAGGGAGAGGGCAGAGGGAGGAGCAGAGGGAGAGGGAGGAGGGGGGAGGAGAGAGAGGAGGGAGGGGGGCAGAAGAGGGGAGGGGAGAGGCAGGGCAGAGGGGGGGGAGACAGGCAGGAGAGAAGCAGAGAGGAGAGGGGGGGAGCAGAGGAGAGGCAGGGCAGGGAGCAGAGGAGGGGAGAGGCGGAGCAGGAGGAGGAGGGGCAGGGAGAGGGGAGCAAAGGGAGGGAGAGGAGCAGGGGAGAGCAGGCAGCAAGGGAGGGAGAGGAGAGAGGAGAGAGGAGAGGAGCAGGAGAGGGGAGAGAGGGAGAGGAGGATGGAGAGAGGGAGAGGAGCAGAGGAGAGGAAGGGCAGGAGGAGCAGCAGCAGGCAGGGGGGAGGAGGGGAGGGGCAGAGGGAGGCAGGAGCAGCAGAGCAGGAAGAGGGGAAGGGGGGGGAGGGGAGGAGAGGAGGAGGGAGGAGGGAGGGAGAAGCAGAGAGAGGGAGAAGCAGAGGGAGGAGCAGAGAGAGGGAGGGGGAGGGAGGCAGAGGAGGGGAGAGGGGGAGGAGAGGGGAGGTGGGAGAGAGGAAGGAGGGGGGAGGAGAGGGAGAGCAGAGGGGGAGGGGGAGCAGGGGGAGGAGGGAGAGAGGGAGGAGAGAAAGGGGGGGAGAGCAGGGAAGCAGGGCAGGGGGAGGCAAGCAGGCAGAGGGAGGGAGAGGGGAGGGGGCAGGGGGGAGGCAGGGAGGAGCAAGAGAGAGGGAGAGAGGAAGCAGGGGGGCAAGAGGGAGCAGAGGGAGGAGGGAGAGGGGGGGAGGAGGAGCAGGGGAGAGGAGGAGAGGGTGGCAGGAGGAGAGGGGGGAGCAGAGGCAAGGGGGGGGGCAGGACAGGCAGAGAGGCAGGGAGCAGAGGGGAGAGGGAAGCAGGGGGGCAAGAGCAGGAGGAGGGGCAGAAGGGAGGAGAGCAGGGCAGAGAGGGGAGCAGAGAGAGAGGAGGAGGGAGAGGCAGAGATCAGGAGGGGAGCAGAGACAGAGGAGGGCAGGAAGAGGGGGGGGCAGGGGGAAGGAGAGAGAGAGAGGAGGGAGAGCAGGAGGGGGCAGGAGAGGCAGAAAGCAGAGGGGAGGCAGGAAGGAGGAGGAGGGAGAAGGACAGAGCAGAGAGAGGGGAGTGGAGAGGGAGAGGAGATGAAGAGGGGGGGAGAGGAGAGCAGCAGAGGAGGAGGGCGAGCAGGAAGGGGAGAGGGAGGGAGGCAGCAGGGGGGGAGAGGGGAGGCAGAGCAGGAGGGGAGCAGAGAGAGCAGAGCAGAGAGGAGGACAGGCAGGGCAGGAGAGGGAGGAGAGGGAGGGCAGGAGGGGAGCAACAGGGGAGGGGGGGGAGAAGGAGAGGAGGAGGAGAGGGAGAGCAGGGGGGGCAAAGAGAGAGGGGGGCAGAGGGAAGGAGCAGGAGGGGGGGGAGTCAGGGAAGGGGGGCAGGAAGAGAGAGGGGGGGAGAGGAGCAGAGGCAGGAGGAGGGAGGCAGGAGGGCAGAGAGGGGGCAAGAAGAGGGGAGGGACAGGGGGAGAGGGGGCAGGGGAGGAAAAGCAGCAGAGCAGGAGCAGGGGGAGAGGAGCAGGCAGGGAGGAGCAGAGGGAGGAGAGGCAGAGGGAGAGGAGAGAGCACAGGGAGGGAGGGAGGGGGGCAGGGGGGAGGCAGAGGAGAGAGAGCAGGGAGGCAGGGCAGGGAGGAGGAGGGGGGAGAGAGGGGAGGAGGGAGGAGGGGGAGGACAGAGGGGAAGGGCAGGAGAAGGGAGAGGGAGGGGAGGAGGAGGCAGGGAGTGAGGGGAGGCAGAGGAGGGGGCAGGAGCAGGGGAGGGGAGCAGAGAGGGGAGGGGGGAGACAGAGAGGAGGGAGGGGGGGAGAGGCAGGAGGAGGGAGGGAGGGGGGGGAGGGAGAGAGAGGAGGGGGGGGAAGGAGAGAGCAGAGAGGCAGAGGAGAGAGGAGAGAGGGGAGAGAGCAGGGGCAGGGGGGGAAGGAGGGGGGGGGGAGGCAGGAGGAGGGAGCAGAGGAGAGAGGGGAGAGGAAGCAGAGCAGCAGGAAGAGGAGAGAGGAAAAGCAGGGGAGGGGGGCAGGAGAGCAGAGAGAAGAAGAGAGGGAGGGAGGAGAGGAGAGGAGGGCCAGAGCAGGGGGGAGCAAGGGAGGAGGGGAGGAGAGGAGAGGAAGAGGAGGAGAGGGAGAGCAGGAGGCAGGAGGGAGGGGGGGAGCAGAGAATGGGAGGAGGAGGAGCAGCAGGGGAGGGAAAGAGGGAGCAAGGCAGAGGGGGAGGGAGGGGGAGAAGGGGAGCAGCAGAGCAGGGAAGAGAGAGGGGGGAGGGGGGAGGGAGAGGAGGAAGCAGAAGGAGAGCAGAGAGGAGGGGAGCAGGGGCAGGGGGCAGGGAGCAGGGGAGAGCAGGCAAGGGGAGGAGAGGGAGGGAGGGGAGACAGGAAAGGAGAGGGGGAGGAGGAGGAAGAGGGAGAGGGGAGGGGAGCAGAGGGGGGGCAGGGGCAGGAGGGAGGAGGCAGGAGCAGGGAGGGGGGAGGAGGGAGGGCAGCAGGAGGGAGGCAGAGGAGCAGGTGAGCAGGCAGAGGGAGGGGAGGGGGAGGGAGGAGGGAGAGGAGGGGGGCAGAGCAGGGCAGGAGAGGAGGAGAGGAGGCAGGAGGAGAGGGGGGGAGAGGCAGGAGAAGGGGGAGGAGAGCAGGGGAGGGAAGAGGAGAGGGAGGAGAGGAGGAGCAGAGAGGGGAGGCAGGGGGAGGAGGAGCAGGAGCAGGAGGGGGAGGGAGGAGGGGGAGAGGAGGGAGGCAGTGCAAGGGGGGAGGGGTGCAGCAGAGAGGAGAGCAAGCAGAGAGGGGGGAGCAAGGGGAGAGGAAGAGCAGGAGGGGGAGGGCAGGAGGGAGGAGGGGGAGAGCAGAGGAGCAGAGGAGCAGCAGGGGGAAGCAGGAGAGCAGGGAGGGGACAGGGGGGGAGCAGGAGGGAGGAGGGAGAGAGAGAGAGGAGGGGAGGCAGAGCAGGGAAGAGAGGAGGAGGGAAGGGAGGGGGCAGAGCAAGGAGGGAGGAGAGGAGGAGAAGGGAGGGGAGGAGAGGGGGCAGAGGAGGGGAGGAGCAGCAGAGGAAGCAGGGAGGAGCAAGGGAGGAGCAGGGAGCAGGGGGGAGGGAGGAGAGGGGAGCAGGAGGAGCAGAGGGAGGGAGGGAGAGCGAGAGGGGCAGAGGAGGAGGAGGAAGGAGAGGCAGAGGGGAAGGGGAGAGAGAGGAGCAGAGGGGAGGGGGCAGAGGGGGAGAGGAGGGAGGGGAGGGGAAGCAGGAGGGAGAGAGAGGAGGAGGAGCAGGCAGGGGGGAGAGAGCAGGGAGGAGAGGAGAGGGAGGAGAAGGAGGAGCAGTGGGAGGAGGAAGAGGGAGGGAGGGAAGCAGAGAGAGGCAGCAGGGGGGGAGGGAGGGGGAGGAGAGGAGAGGGGGAGAGAAGAGGGAGGGCAGAGAGGAGGGGGGAGAGAGAGGCAGGGAGCAGGAGAGGAGAGGAGGGAGGGGAGAGCAGGAGCAAGGGAGGGGAGGAGGAGGGAGGAGCAGGGAAAGAGCAGAGGGAGGAGAGGAAGGAGAGGAGCAGAGGGGGAGGCAGAGAGCAGGCAGGGCAGAGGGAGGCAGAGGAGAGGCAGAGCAGAGGGGAGGAGGAGAGGGGGAGCAGGAGGAGGGGGCAGAGGAAGAGGGAGAGGAGAAGAGGGGAGAGGAGCAGGAGCAGGAGGGGCAGAGGAAGGAAGCAGAGGGAGAGAGGGAAGAGGGGGAGGAGGGCAGGGCAGGAAGGAGGAGAAGAGCAAGAGGGGGGAGCAGGGAAGGAGAGGCAGGGGAGGGAGAGAGAGAGCAGAGGGGAAGGCAGAGAGGGGAGGGCAGAAGAGGGCAGGAGGGAGGAGAGGAGGGGAGGAGGAGCAGGGAGGGGGCAGAGGAGGGGGGAGGGGAGGGGAGGCAAGAGAGGGCAGAGAGGCAAGAGGAGGGAGGAGAGGAGAGAGAGGGAGGAGGAGGCAGACAGAGAGAGGAGAGGGAGAGAGGGGGGGGAGGGAGAGGAGAGGAGGGCAGCAGGGAGGTGAGGAGGGCAGGCAGGAGGAGGGGAGAAGGGGGGAGGAGGGGGAGGAGGGAGGGGAGCAGCAGGGGAGAGGGAGCAGGGGAGGAGAGGAGCACAGGAGGAGGGGGAGAGGAGGAGGGAGAGGCAGAGAAGGAGGAGAGCAAGGGAGCAGAGGGGGAGCAGGAGAGAGCAGAGAGTAGGGAGGCAGCAGGAGAAGGGGAGGAGAAGGGAGAGAGAGCAAGGGGAGGGAGAGAGAGGAGCAGGAGGAGAAGAGGAAAGAAGGAGAGCAGGGAGAGGAGGAGGAGGAGAAGGAGAGGAGAGGGAGAGGGCAGGAGAGGAGCAGAGCAGGGGGCAGGGAGAGGAGCAGGGGGGGGAGAGGAGCAGAGAGGAAGGGGAAGGGGAAGGGGGGGAGGGCAGGCAGAGGGAGGGAGGGAGAGAGAGATGCAGAAGGGGGAGAGGAGGGGAGGAGAGAGAGAGGCAGAGGGAGGAGGCAGGCAGGAGGGAGAAGGAAGAGGGGAGGAAGAGGAAGAGAGGGAAGAGGAGAAGGCAGGGAGAGGAGGGGGGGGGAGGAGAGGAGGGAGGGCAGGAGAAGAGGGGAAAGAGGGAGAGGACAGAGGGAGAGCAAGGGGAAAGAGGGGAGGAGGAGGGGGAGGAGGCAGAGGAGGGCAGGGGAGAGCAGGGAGAGACAGAGGAGTCAGGGGGGCAGAGGGCAGAGAGCAGGGGAAGAAGATGAGGGAGAGGAAGGGGAGGGGGGCAGCAAGGAGAGGAGAGAGGAGAGAGGAGCAGAGAGGGGGCAGGAGAGCAGGGAGGAGAGAGAGAGAAGGGAGAGGGGGCAGGGGAGGCAGGAGAGCAAGGGGGGGGAGGAAGCAAGGGAGGGAGGGCAGAGGAGGAGGGGAGGGGGGGAGGAAGGCAGGGAGAGCAGGGAGGAGAGAGCAGGGGCAGGCAGAGGGGGGAGAGGAGCAGAGGGGGGGAGCAGGGGAGCAGAGAGGAGGGGAGGGAGCAGGGAGGAAGAGGGGAAGAGGAGAAAAGGGAGAAGCAGGAGGGGCAGGGGAGGTGAGGGCAGTGAGGGAGAGGGAGAGGAGGAGGAGGGGGGAGAGAGCCAGGGGGGGAGAAGAGGAGGCAGGCAGAGAAAGGAGCAAAGGGAGGAGAAGGGGCAGGGAAGGGCAGCAGGAGAGGAGAGGGGCAGGGGGAGAGAAGAAGGAGAGCAGGAGAGGGAGCAGGAGAGAGGGGGAGGGAGGAGAGGGAGGGGGAGAGGAAGCAGCAGGAGGGGCAGAGGAGGGGAGCAGGAGAGGGCAGAGCAGGGAAGCAGAGGGGGGGGGGGGAGAAGGGGGAGGGGGAGAAGGAAAGGGGGGGAGGAGGGCAGAGGAGGGAAGGCAGAGGAGGGGAGGAGGAGAGGGAGGAGGGAGGGGCAGGAGGGAGGGCAAGCAGGAGAGGGGAGAGCAGGAGGCAGAGAGAAAGGAGGGGAGGAGAGAGAGGGAGCAGAAAAGGAGGGAAGCAGAAGAGGGGAGGAGAGCAGAGGAGGAGGCAGAGGCAGAGGGAAGAGGCAGGAGGGGAGGGGAGGGGAAGGAGGAGCAGAGGGAGCAGGAGGGAGGGAGGAGAGAGGGGGGCAGGAGAGGGAGAGGGCAGGAGGGAGAGAAGGGAGGAGAAAGCAGGGAGAGGCAGGAGAGAGGAGAGAGGAGGAAGCAGGGGGGGACGGGGAGGAGGGAGGGGGAAGAGCAGAGAGGGGGGGAGGAGGCAGAGGGAGAGAAGCAGAGAGGGAGAGGGGCAGGAGGAGGGGGGAGGAGGAGAGAGGGGAGAGGAGCAGGTCAAGGCAAAGGGAGGAGGAGGGAGGGCAGGGAGAGAGGGAGAGGAGGCAGAGGAGAGAGCAGGGAGGAGAGAGGGAAGCAGGGGAGAGCAGGGAAGGGAGGGGGGAGGAGGAAGGAGAGGAAGGAGAGAGGAGCAGAGGGGCAGGAGGGAGAGGAGGCAGGGGAGGGAGCAGAGGAGGGAGGAGGAGCAGGGGAGGAGGAGAGAGGGGGAGAGAGGGCAGGCAGAGAGCAGAGGGAGAGGGAGCAGAGGAGAGGAGGGAGGAGAGAAGGGGAGGAGCAGGAGGCAGAGGGAGCAGGGGAGAGGGGAGAGGAGCAGGAGGGAGAGGAGGAAGGAGGAGGCAGGAGCAGAGGAAGGACAGAGGAGAGGGCAGAAGGAGGGAGAGGGAGAGGAGGGAGGGGGAGGCAGGAGGAGGAGGGAGGAGAGCAGGGAGAGGGGCAGAGAGAGCAGGGAGGGGAGGAGAGGGAAGCAAGGGGGAGAGGGAGAGAGGAGGAAGCAGAGGGGGGAGAGGGCAGGGGAGGAGAGGAGGGAGGAGGGCAGGGAGCAGGAAGGGGAAGGGAGGAGCAGGAGAGGAGAGGGGGCGCAGGGGGAGCAGGAGGGCAGGGAGAAAGAGGCAAGAGAGGAGAGGGGGGAGAGAGGGGCAGAGGGGGGGAGGGAGCAGGGAGGGCAGAGGGAGAGGAAGCAAGGGGCAGGGGAGGAGGAGGGCAGAGGAGAGGGAGGCAGCAGGGGAGAAGAGGAGAGAGGAAGAGGCAGAGGAGAGAGGAGAGAGAGAGGAAGGAGGAGGCAGAGGGGCAGAGAGGGGAGAGAGGGAGAGGAGCAGAGGAGGGGAGAGGGGAGGCAAGAGAGGGAGAGGGAAAGCACAGGGCAGAGGAGCAGGGGAGGCAGCAGAGAGGCAGGGAGCAGAGGGAGGAGGGGAGAGGGGAGAGGAAGAGGGGGGGGGGAGGGAGGAGGGAGGGAGAGAGAGGGAGAGAGGGAGCAGGAGGGAGGCAGAGGGAGGGGAGGGAGCAGAGAGCAGGAGGGGAGGAGAGGGGAGGCAGAGGGAGAGAGAGCAGAGCAGCAGGAGAGGGGGGGAGAGCAGGGAGAGGGAGGAGCAGGAGGGGAGAGGGGGCAGAGCAGGGGCAGGGGGGGGAGGGGGAGGAGAGAGGGGGGGAGAGGAGGAGGGGAGAGGCAGGAAGCAGAGGAGGAAAGGGAGGGGAGCAGAGCAGGAGGAGCAGAAGGGAGGAAGCAGAGGCAGGAGCAAGAGAGAGGGGGAGGAGAGGGAGAGAGGAGGACAGGGAGCAGGAGGAGGAGGGGCAGGAGAGGCAGAAGGAGCAGAGTCGGGGGAGGGAGCAGAGAGCAGAGGGGGGGCAGGAAGGGGAGCAGAGCAGAGGGGAGGAAGGGGAGAGGGAGGAGGAGGGCAGGGAGAGGGGAGGGGGGGCCAGGAGAAGAGGGAGAGGAAGGGAGGAGCAGAGCAGGGAGAGAGGGGAGCAGGGGGAGGGGGAGCAGAGGGGCAGGAGCAGAGGCAAGAGCAGGAGGGAAGGCAGGAGGGGGGAGCAGCAGAGAGGGGGCAGCAGAAAGGAGGGGGGAGAGAGGCAGGAGGGGAGGAGAGAGGCAGGAGCAGGAGGGAGGGGCAAAGGGGCAGAGAGAGGGAGAGCAGGAGCAGGTAGGGAGAGGGGGAGCAGGGGAAGGAGAGGCAGAGCAGGAGAGGGGAGGTGAGGAGAGGGAGAACAGAGGGCAGAGGAGGCAGAGGAGAGCAGGAGGAGGAGAGGAGGAGGGGCAGGAGAGAGAGCAGAGAGAGGGAGCAGAGGAGGAGGAGGAGAGGGGAGGGAGCGGAGCAGAGGGCAAGCAGGAGGGGAGAAAGAGGGAAGGAGGGGGAGGGAGGAGGGCAGAGGGGGAGCAAGAGGGAAGAGCAGACAGGGCAGGGGAGGAGCAGGAGGAGCAAGAGAGGGGGGAGGGGAGGGGAGGCAGAAGGAGGAGAAGGCAGGGAGCAGGGAGCAGAGGGAGGGCAAGGAGGAGGCAGAGAGGAGGCAGGGGGCAAGGGGCAGAGAGGGAGAGGCAGAGCAGGGAGGAAGAGGGAGGGAGGAGGGAGAGGAGGAGGAGGAGGGAGAGGGGGAAGCAGGAGAGGGAGGGAGAGGAGAGGAGCAGGACAGAGGTAGGAGGAGGGTGAGCAGGAGAGAGAAAAGGGAGGGGAGAGGAGAGAGGAGGGCGGGAGAGGAGGGGGGGAGGCAAGAGGGGAGGGGCAGGAGGGAGCAATGCAAGAGGAGGGGGAGAGAGGGAGAGAGGGGGGAAGGGCAGGAAAGCAGCAAGGGCAGAGAGGGCAGAGGGGACGCAGAAAGAAGGAAAGCAGAGAGGAGGGCAGAGAGAGGCAGGGAGAGCAGGAGGGCAGGGAGAAGGGAGAGCAGAGGAGGGAAGAGGGAGGGGAGCAGGAGGGTAGGGGAGAGGGAGAGCAGGAGAGGGGAGGCACAGAGGGGGGGAGAGCAGAGAGCAGGAGAAGGGGAAGGAGGGGAGGAAGGGAGAGGGCAGAGAGAGAAGGGGGGGCAGAGGAGAAGGGAGGGCAAAAGAGTCAGAGGAGGAAGGGGGAGCAGGGGAGGAGGAGGAGGGGGGAAGCAGGCAAGAGCAGGGGCAGCAGCAGGATGAGGGAGGGAGGCAGAGCAGGAGGAGGGGGGGGAAGGAGGGAGGGGAGCAGGAAGAGCAGGGAGGGAAGGCAGGGAGAGGAAGCAGGGGCAGGGAGGGAGAAAGAGCAGAGGAGGGAGAGAGCAGAGGGATAAG
Organism: Oratosquilla oratoria; assembly: GCF_046742065.1. NCBI lineage: Eukaryota > Metazoa > Arthropoda > Malacostraca > Stomatopoda > Squillidae > Oratosquilla > Oratosquilla oratoria. The sequence goes on along the minus strand of NW_027467706.1, from coordinate 3,773 downwards.
GGAGGGAGGAAAGAGCACAGGGAGGAGCAGAAGGGCGGAGAGAGGAGCAGGAGGGGAGAGGGAGGGAGGGGAGAGAGCAGAGGGGAGGGAGGGGAGTGAGAGCAGAGGGGAGGAAGGGGATAGGGAGGGGGAGAGCAGGAGCAGAGAGGCAGAGAGGGGAGTGAGGGGAAGAGGGGGGAGAGGAGAGCAGGAAGGGAGAGAGGAGACAGGGGTCAGGGAGGGAGAGGAGGGAGGGGCAGCAGGGAGAGCAGAGGGAGGAGGGGGGAGGATGAAGAGGGGAGGAAGGGCAGAGGAGGACGGAAGGGAAGGGGGCAGGAGAGGGGAGGGGCAGGGGAGAGGAGGGGAGGAGGAGAGAGGGGGGGAGGGAGGAGGGGCAGAGGGAGGAGGGAGGGAGCAGGGGGAGAGGGAAGGGAGGGAGAGGGGCGCCAAGGAGGGGGAGGGAGAGAAGGAGGGGGGGAGGGCAAGAAGCAGGCAGGAGAAGGGCAAGCAGAGAGGAGGAGGGAGGAGGGAGAGGAGCAGGGAAAGAGGGAGGGAGCAGAAGGAGGAGGAGAGGGGCAGGGAGAGAGGGGGAGAGCAGAGGGGCAGAGCAGGGGAGGTGCAGACAGGGAGGAGAGGAGAGAGGGGCAGGGCAGCAGGGGGAGAGGAGGAGGAGAGAAGGAGGGGCAGAGGGAGAGGGGGGCAGAGGAGCAGCGGGAGCAAGGGGAGCAGGGCAAGGAGGGGAGGGGGGGAGGGAGAGGGGAGAGGGGGGAACAGAGGGGAGCAGGGGGGAGGGAGAGGGAACAGAGCAGGGAAGGCAGAGAGAGGGGGGCAGAAGGCAGGAGAGGGAGGGGAGAAGGAGAGGGGGGACAGGGAGGGGAAGAGAGGCAGGGGGAGGAGAGCAGGAGGGGAGAGCAGGAGGGAGGGGAGGGAGGCAGGGGGAGGAGCAGGGGGAGCAGAGCAGGGGGAAGGAGGGGAGGGGAGAAAGAGGGGAAGGAGGGGAGAGGGAAGGGGAGGCAGAGAGGGGGGAGCAGGGAGGGGGAGAGAGGAAGAGGGAGGAGAGCAAGAGCAAGGGAGGGGAGCAGCAGGAGGCAGAGGGGAAGGAGCAAAGCAGGGGCAGAGGCAGGGAGGAGGGGGAGAGGAGCAGGGAGGAGCAGGAGAGGGGGAGGCAGCAGGAGGGAGAGGGCAAGGCAGGGGAAGGGGAGGGCAGAGGGAGAAGAGAGGGCAGAGGAGAGCAGGAGGAGGAGGGAGGAGGGCAGGGGGAGGAGGGAGCAGGGAGAGGAGGGGGAGAGAGGGGGGAGACGGAGGGAGGAGCAGCGAGGAGGAGGCAGAGAGGCAGGGGGCAGGAGAGTGCAAAGGGAAGAGGGGCAGAAGAGAGAGAGGGGCAGGGGAGGGAGGAGCAGAGAGAAGCAGGGCAGGGGAGGGCAGGGGAGAGGAGAGAGGGGAGAGGAGCAGAGATAGAGCAGGAGAAGGAGGCAGGGGGGAGGAGAAAGAGGGGGGTGGGGAGAGAGGAGAGAGAGGAGCAGCAGAGGGAGATGCGAGAGGGAGAAGGGAGGGGGAATGGGAGAAAGCAGGAGGCAGAGGAGAGCAGGGAGGAGAGGGGGGGAGCAGAGGCAGCAGGGAGAGGGAGCAGGGAGGGGGGGAGCAAGGGGGAGCAGGAGCGGGAAAGGAGAGGGCAGGGGGCAGCAGGGAGAGCAGGAGGAGAGGGAAGGAGGGGAGCAGGAGCAGAGGGAGATAAGGAGGACGAGCAGGTGAGGGGGGAGAGAGCAGGGGAGCAGGAGAGCAGGGAGAGGAGGGGAGGGGAAGGGAAGCAGGAGAGAGATGAGAGGAGCAGAGGAGAGCAGGAGGAGGAGCAGGAAGGGGGGGCAGAGAGAGGGGAGGAGACAAGGGAAGAGGGGGAGAGGGAGGAGGAGGGGAGCAGAGGGGAGAGGAGGGAAAGAGGCAGCAGTGAGGAGGGGGGAGCAGGCAAGGAGGAGGGGGAAAGGAGGAGAGCACGAGAGCAGAGGGGGGCAGGAGAGAGAGGGGCAAGAGGAGGAGGACAGGAGAGAGGAGGAGAGATAGGGGGGAGGAGGAGGAGCAGCAGAGGAGGGGAGAGGAAGGGAGAGGAGCAGAGGGAGGCAGGGAGAGTCAGGGGCAGAGGAGGCAGGCAAGAGAGGAGAAGAGGAGCGCAGGCAGGGGAGAAGAGAGAGAGAGGCAGGACAGGAGCAGGGAGAGGAGGAGGCAAGCAGAGGTGCAAAGCAAGGAGCAGGAGGAGAGAGGAGAGCAGAGGGGGCAGGCAGGGAGAGGAGAAGGGAGAGGGGGAGGGAGGAGAGCAGGGGGCGGGAGGGGGGAGCAGAGCCAAGGAGAGGGGCCAGGAAGGCAGAGAGGGACGGGGCAGGGACAGAGAGGGGCAGAGGGCAGGCAGAGGGGGGAGGAAAGGGGGAGCAGGAGAGGGGCAGGGGAGGAGGAAGAGTCACGGAGGAGAGGAGAGGAGCAGAGAAGAGGCGGGAGGGGAGGGAGGAGAGCAGCAGGGAGGGGGGGGGCAGGGAGGGAGACAGCAGCAGAGAGGGAAGAGGAGCAGCAGGGAGAGAGGGAGGGCAGGAGAAGGCAGCAAGGTGGGAGGAGGAGAGGAGGGGAAGCAGAGCAGGGGGGAGGGAGAAGGAGACGCAGAGGAGGGAGGGGGAGCAGAAGGCAGGTGGGGCAGGGAGGAGGGGGAGGCAGAGCAGAGGCAGGAGGGGGAGAGCAGCAGGCGAGGGAGAGAGAGGCAGGGGCAGAAGGGGGAGGGGAGCAGGGAGCAGGCAGGGCAGAGGAGGAGGGGAGGAGAGGGGGGAGGGAGCAGAGGGAGGGGAAGAGAGCAGGGGGGGGAGGGGAGGAGGGGGGGAGAGCAGAGGCAGGGACAGAGTGCGAGCAGGGAGCAGACAGGGGGCAGGTGGCAAGAGGGAGAGGAGCGAGGCAGAGGAGAGGGGGCAGAGAGGGGGCAGAGAGCAAGGGAGGCAGAGGGGGAGGAGGCAGAGGGGGAGGAGGCAGAGAGGGGGGAGAGGGAGGGCAGCAGGAGAGCAGGGAAGGAGAGGAGGGGCAGGGAGCAGGGGGGAGGGGGGGGCAGAGCAGGGGGTCAGGGAGGAGGGAGCAAGGGGGAGGAGTAGGAGCAGGGGAGAGAAGGGGAAAGGGGGGAGCAGGGGGGCCAGACAGGGGAGCGGAGAGAGAGAGGAGAGGAGAGGGGGGGCAGGAGGGCAGGAGAGACGGGAGGGAGGGCAGGAGCGAGAGGGGGAGAGCCAGGAGGAGAGGGAGGGAGAAGGGAAGGGGGCGAAGAGGAGCAAGAGGAGAAGGGCAGGGGAGGGGAGGCAGTGGAAGGGGAGAGGAAGAGGGCAGGGAGGCAGAGGGGGGAGGGCCAGAGGGGAGCAGAGGAGGGGAGAAAGGGCACAGGGTGGCAGGCAGGGAGGTAGAGAGGAGTGTGAGGGCGAAGGGCAGAGGAGCAGGGGAAAGGGCAGACGGCAGGACGGGGAGGGGCACAGAAAGGAGGAAGAGACAGCACACAGAAGGGGGCAGAGAAGGAAGGAAGGAGAGGCAGCAGCAGTGGGAGAGGCAGCAGAGGGCAAGAGAGAGGCAAAGCAGGAGGGAGAGGGCAAAGGGTATCAAGGCAGAGAGGAGCGGAGAGCAAGAGAAGGAGAGGGAGCAAGCAGAGGGGGAGGCAGGGGACAGGCAGGGGGCAGAGGGGTCAAGAGGCAGGGAGAGGGAGCAGGGAGGAGGAGGGCAGTGGAGCAGGGAGGCAAGGGGAGGGGAGGAGCAGGAAGAGGGGGATGCAGAGGAGAGGGGAGGAG
>NW_027467705.1:0-33139 GCF_046742065.1 Oratosquilla oratoria | reverse complement strand
ATATTGCTTAATTGATTTGTTTTATTATACATTCATATGCATGATATTAGGAGATGGTTTGGACACATATGGAAAGAGATGAGTGAAGAAAGGACTAGTAAAAGAGGTGTGGAATGCAGATGTGAAGAGGGAGTGAACATGAGGAGACTCCGAGGAAGAGGTGGATGGATGGGGTGAAGAGTGCTATACGTCTTTGAGGTGGAAGGGATGGGGTGAAGTGTCTGTTGGGGAAGAGGGGAAATGTCTGTTGAGGAAGGACGGGAGGAGGACAAGAAGACAGGGGTGAGGGGAGGAATGGGAGAATGTTGTATATGGATGATGAGTTTGTGGATTGCATGAAAGGTGGAATGGGCGGCTGGCATGGGGGTGAGGTAGAATTGTGTGAGCAAAAATTTGACGCAGCCCGAAAGGGATTTCTCGCCCCCCCGTCCCTCGGTCATTATTACTGCCAGTGGGGGACGGACCCTGGGGGGGTGTCGCGCCGATTTTAATGAAAGCGGCCTAGCTGCGTGGATGTGCTGTGTCTATGCGACCACTGCTTCTGTCTTAAAGAATCAAAGAAAAACTGACCCAGGGCAAGTGGACCAAGGTGCAGGGCTGACCCGTCATTCAGGACGAGGTGGCAGGGGTGTGGAGTGTATTCAGGGATGGCAATGGGTGGGAATGATTTAATGCCTTATGCCTCCTTTTCTTTTTGGCTACCCCCCTTGCAAGGGGGAAAAAGCCATTGGTTATATGTATGCATGTAATGTATCGAATATGCATGTTTGGGGGAAGGGGGGGGTGCGGAATGAATGGGGAGCGGGGTGAGTGGGAGGGGGGTGGGGGGGGATTACAATATAAGAAATGATATATCGAGACGTGTAATATATAATGATGCGAATATTACTACACAGGTTACACGCCACAACCCAACACACACATAATATATATATAATATATAAAATATAAATCTATATACTCTAAAAATATATAATATATAATACATACTATACTTAAATAAACATCCATTACATGAATCTATTTGTCCATTAACTAATCTATTTACTTATTTATTTATATACCAAATACATATATACTAACTCGTATGTTAATTATTATTTTAAAAGAATGTAAATATAAAACATTATCCAAGGAATTTTATATATTTATGTTTTTTAAATCCATTTTTCTTCCCCTCTTCTCTCTCTCTCTTCTCTCTCTCTCTCTCACTCCCTCTCTCTCTTCCTCCCTCTCTCTTGCAGTGTCCCCTTAAGTACTTGCACAATTGTAAAATGACGTCTCTTATTTCCACTTATTTTATGAAAACTAGAACAAATGGATGTTATATATTATATCTAGATCTGGCTTAGTATTTACAATGTGGTAATCAGCTGATAAGGCTTTCCAAATATATGTGAAATTGAAGTTGATCTTTCTTCTTACATGGGTGACACTAACTACATCTTTGATCCCAACACCTCGTGTACACACACACACACACACACAACCCCACCCATACACACAAACCCACACCCCAACACACACACACACACACACACACACACACACACGACACACACACACACACACACACACTCACACACACACACACACACACACACACACACACAAAACACACACACACACACACACACACACACACACATGTATATATGTGTACATATATGTATATTATATATATAATATATACATATATTTATATATATATATTATACTGGCAACGTAGGCAAATACTCCTTTATAAATATTCATACATTTCAAAAGACCTTTCAGGACTTCAGGACAATAGTCAATAAAATGATAAAATATTACCCCCATAGACACTACCGGAAGAAAAAAGAAAAAAAGAAATAAAAGAAAAACGAACAGATAAACGACCGGAAGAAGTTTGGGACTCAACCTTCCAGCTTCTTCTTCCCTCCTCCTCCTCCTCCTCCCCAACCACGTTCTCCCCTCGTCTCTCTCATCCCATTCCCTCACCACGAGCCAACCCAGGGCGATTGGGTCGTTTCCTTCTAAGCTTTACGAGGGACTCTCGCTCTTACGCCCTCACAGCTGAGGGCCTTCGACGACCAAATTGTTTTTGGGCGTGATGCACCAGTTATAACATTTTTTCCAAGTTTATTAGCCTCTCGTACTCAACGGAATCTAAACGGTTATATCTCGTTTAGTGTGAGGATTGATATTGAGTATATATATATATATATATATATATATATAAATATATATATATATATATATATATATATATATGTATATATATATATAAATATATAATATATATATATATATATATATATTTCAAGTCCAAAAGGTGTTATTTTGTAGGTTTCAGAATGATTTGATGACAGTGTTTTCTTGTTCGCTGAATTCTGATTCTGAAGTCTATTTCTCGCTAAATGCTATATGACATGACGTCGAGTTCTCTTTGAGTAACAAAGGGGTGTTTGATGGTCTTACTGTTATTATTCATTTAACGAATAACCACAAATGTCTCCATAATGGTTAATTGATTGGTTTCTTTATGCACATATGCATGTATAGTTACGCGATATATATATAATATATATATATATTATATATATATATATATATATAATACATATACATATACAGGTTGACATTAAAAAATCCGGGACTGATTTCGGGAGCGCATTTTCATATTTCCCGCGTTGGTGCGCCACTGTTTTCTGGAGCTGCCGCTTACGCCAGTATCAGCTGTTGGTTCATGCTTCCACCTGCTAACAAGTAATCCTGCTCAATTTTCTCATTATTCTCCTCATAATAGCATTTATTTGTTGTTGTATAGCCCCAATATGGAATCAACAAAGAAGAAAGGTGGCATAAAACGCAAACATCATGCGTTATCGATCGCAGAGAAAGTGTAAATATCAAAAAACTTGGTAACAATGTGTCTGTGTGGACCATTTGTGAAATATACGACATTATGTCTAAAAAGCCCATCTGCTATTTAGCTTCTTGAAGAAGTACAGTACGGAGTATTTTATTTAGTTTAATTAAAATTCTTCGGAGGATCAGTGTTATATGTTTAATTAAAATTCTGCATAAATATATTTACTGTGTTTTATTTAGTTCGTGAATAATAACATTTCATTTGCTTTTCACTTAGTGTTTATTTTTCCCATTAAAGGACTGTACAGGTGATAATTTTCTTTAGATATATACGGGTACACCATACAAAATTATAAACTTCAAAAAATCCGGCATTTTCAAAAATCCGGCAGTCCTCAGGTCCCGAGGTTGCCGGATTTTTGAATGTCAAACCTGTAATATATATAATATATATATATATATATATAATATATATATATATATGTATATATATACATAAATTATGTTGTTCATTAACGAATTTATTTATTTATTAATTTATATACATAGTATTTAAAGGATGTAAATATATACATATCCATAATTTTGATATATTATGTTTTATAGCCCATCTCTCTCTCTCTCTCTCTCTCTGTCTCTCTTCCTCTCTCTCTCTGTCTATATGTCTGTTTCCCTGTCTATCTAGCTACTTATCTATCTCTGATTATCTTTCTATATATCTATCAATCTTTCTCCCTCTCCCTCTCTCTTTGTCTATTTAGCTATATAGATACCCGACTACGTAACTATGTCTATCTATCTATATCTATTTTTATCACACAGTTCTGAGATATAACCACGTATCTGATATGAGTTTGTCTCCGTTTTTATATCTCTTATATCATCCAATTCTTAAAGTGCAAGGTTTTTCAGTCAGCTTCTCCTTTCATAAGAATATAAAAATAAAGGAGATCGCAAGACACCATAAGGGCTACACTAGGCAGTTCTATGCCCATTACCACCTGTCATCCCCATCCATAAAGTTGTCTAACCGTTTCTTAAAACAACCGATAGTTTCAGCACTCACTACTTGGTTACCAAGTCTATTCCATTCGTTGGCCACCCTATTAGGAAACCAATTCTTTCCTATTTCCTTCTTATATCTATATCTGTCCAATTTAAATCCATGACTGCGAGTCCTGACCTATTGTTTCAATATGATGACTTTATTTGCGTCACCCTTGTTAAAGCCTTTGATCCACTTGAACACTTCTATTAGATCACCCCGCACTCTGCGTCTTTCCAGAGAGTGTAAGTTTCGTATTCCAGACATTATGTATTGCTGTTCCTCAGTTTCTTTAAGGTCAATTCATTACTTTGACTGCATCGTTTTGTGAATCCACTTACTACCACTAGTTTTTGTTAAGCGGGTTAGTGATTCCCACTGGGGGGACTCCCGGGTCCCGCCCACGGGAGGGGGGGGGAAGGAGGTCCATAAGCTGAGAACCATGTCAATAGGATTAATAGGAATGGATTAGTTTACAGCTTTCTGAAACATCATTACGTCATAGAATTTCAGTGACGTCATGAACTATTTTGTTCAGTTGAGGGCCTGGGACATTCCATACGTCATAGGTTTTTCAGTGACGTCATGAGGTGCTTTGTTCAGCTAAGGGGCCGATACATCATTACGTCATAGAATTTTAGTGACGTCATGAACTATTTTGTTCAGTTGAGGGACCGAGACATCATCACGTCATGGCGTTTCTGTGACGTCATGAATTATGTTGTTTATTCATTCATCCATTTACTTTTTTATTTATTCGTTTATTCATTTATTGATCTATTCATCAGTTTGTTTATTTAGTCAACCTTTGCTCTTACTTTTGTTGTTTTGTTCATTTTTTCCAAGGAGAACATGAATGTCTTTCCTCACACTTTCCCTGCTTCGTAGTAAGTATGCATAATTCACATTTTTTAGCCACATAGAAAAATTAAATGTCAAATATGTTATAATTATGGCTGTTAACGTTGACAAAAAGCAAAGCGTTTCTCTTCATCAACATTGAATTGTAATTATTATTATTTTTACTATTATTATTATTATTATTATTATTATTATTATTATTATTATTATTATTATTATTATTATTATTATTATTATTATCATTATTATTATTATTATTATTATTATTATCATTGTTAACATTATTATTGTTATTATTATTATTATTATTATTATTATTATTTATTTATTTATTTATATTTTTGTAACGGGGTGGGATTTAGGACAAAATTGAAGAGGGAGCCACAATATGGTTGAGAATTCATGAATGGGGAAATGGAGTAAAAGAAGTCGGGAACCGCTGCGACCTGACCCATAAAAGGTCGCAGCGACAATATTCCCGATTTAATATCTCGTTTATGCTCTCATATTCCTTCAAATATTTCACAGGTCACTTTAAGAGTGATGATTGAAATAACCAAAGACGACGTCTCGATACGCCAGGTATTGTGGCCACGAGCAAATGCAGTTCTGGGTTCTTGGCACAATTTTATTCAGCTGAGGGAAGCCTTCGGTAGCCGAATTATGTGACCATTTCAAGTATTTAGAGTGAGGAAGATTTCCAGGCGATGCGCCTTCAAGAGCGGGGCCTTTTCAGTGTCCGCGGAGGCTTCTCCAGCCACAGATTCTCTTCAGGGGGTCAGGTTCCAGAAGAAGACTCAGAAGCGTTCTCGAGGCTGAGTTCAGCTCTTTCCAGCCTTCCTTCTTGTAGATCCTCTTGTCCTTTTCGGCCCACATTCTGTAATCTTTGTCTTCGAGGTTTGCCTGAGACCAGGGCTTTCTTGTGGTCATCAGTTTGAAGAAGATGATGCCACAAGCCCACAGGTCGACTGGAGGGCCGAGGTACCTCTTCTCCTGGCGCTTCACTACTTCGGGTGCCATGTACGACTTGGTGCCCACCTTTCGGGTCAGTCGGACTTCCTTGCAGTCCTTAAGGAACAGACCGGCAAGACCGAAGTCAGAGATCTTTAGAACCTTGTCTTTGGTCAGAAGAAGGTTGCCTGGCTTCAGATCTCGGTGGACGACACCTCTCGAGTGGATGTATTTGACGCCATCCAGCAGCTGTTCGAAGTAGAATTTGAGCTCGTTTTCGCTCAGGTAAGGCATGTTGGTGGTTAGGTTGCCTTTGGAGCAATACTCAAGATTCAGGCTGAGTGTGTTGGTCTTCTGTTCCCAGCAGAAGAGTTTGAGCACATTGGGATGGCTCATCTGGATGTGGATCGTTTCTTCCGACGAGATTCCACGATCCGAAGGCTGGGAAACGGTGACCTTGCGAGCGATCCGTGTTTTCGATTTCTTGTTTTTCAATAGAAATACTTTGCCGAATCGTCCTTCACCAAGAACGCTGACTCTTCTCCAGCCTGAAGTGAAGTTGCAATGCTTCAGTGCTTCTTCGTTGTACTTCAGGACTTCTTCGTAGTCTGTCAGGTCAATGGGTTTGGTGGCAAAGTTTGAGGTTTGGTCGACTTCAGCTCCTCTCGAAGACTTGTCCTTCCGGCTGTGTCTGATTACCTGGAAGCAGCGGCAGAGTGCGAAGAACACCAGGAAGATCATGTTGATTGAAGAGTAGATTCCTACAACGATTCAAGTTCGGAGGGCCAAGAGCGATCACCACGAAGACTCGAGAAGATGTGTCAGATTTGTGGTCACTTGGTGCACCAAGGCTGAGGTTCGGAAAGGCGAGGTCATCGGCAGGATCACAACTTATCTACTCTCTCTCTCTCTCTCTCTCTCTCTCTCTCTCTCTCTCTCTCTCTCTATCTTTTTCTCTCTCTCTCTTTCATTCGTTGTTGGCGTAATCGCAAGTGTACTGCTCTCGCATTCACTTGTTAGTGGGTTCGAATCCCGCACTTCTCTTCAATTAACATTTCTCTTTACGCTCGTTTGACTACTTTTAAGTCTGGTTAAGCTCTGAGCTCTTTTATCAGACAAGAATTTCAATTAGAAGAGAGCAACTTAATGAATATATTTAATCCCACTGGCACAATTTTAATTTGTATTTATCCTCTGTGTTATCAATTTTGACGACGCTTTGCAAAGAACGTTCTGTTATCTTGTGACAATGTTGTTGATTTCTTATATCGACGTATAATACCTGTGCCATTTGACCTGGGCGCCGATGGCGTGATCAGAAACGTGCTGGTCTCACGATTCGCTTAGTTGCGGGTTCGAATCCCGCACTTCTCTCCGATTTCCATCAGACAGAGAGAAGGAAATGGCAAAGGGGATGGCTTCGGTTGCAGCAGTTCAGCGCCTCCCTGCGTAGGTGTCTTACATTCTTCTGTTTGTTTTGAAACATTTAATTATGTCTGCTGTGAATGTGCTATAATATTTTTTTATCTTTATTGAAATCTATGGTTCTAATAATTTATTTTTATCGATATCTTTTTTCTTTCTATTATTTTATATTTTGATTTCTTTTGTTCTATTTTCATTAAGAAATGTAGAGTTGATTTCCATGGCTTGCAGTATTATCTTTTTATTTTATATGTATATTTTTTTTACTGATATCCGTTTTAGAAATTTAATATATATTTTCTCTTAATCATCAGATCCGTGTCAAAAATATCTTAGTACACAATTGATGAATCCACTGGTTTCAACAATTCAATTAAGACTTTTCATCTTTTATATCCCTCGCCCCGTCTTTCTCTCTCTCTCTCTCTCTCTCTCTCTCTCTCTCTCTCTCTCTCTCTCTCTCTCTCTCTCTCTCTCTCTCTCTCTCTCTTCCGCTCTCTCTTTGCAGTGCAATTACTACTTGCACAATTGTGAAATTGACATGTCTTTTATTTTTCACTTATTTTATGAAAACTAGAAAAATGGGTGTTATATAATCTTTCTAGATCTGCCTTAGTGCTTATAATGTGGTAATCAGCTGATATTGCTTTCCAAATATATGCGGGATTGAAGTTGATCATTCCTCTGAAATGTGTGACACTAACTACGACATCTTTGATCTCAACGCCTCGTGTACACACACACGCACACACACACACACACACACACACACATACACACACACACACACACACACACATACACACACACACACACACACACACACACACACACACACACACACCTCTCATGGCGCTGTGGTTAGAGCTCTGGCCTGCCACTACGGAGGTCCGGGTTCGATCCTCGCCCGGGGCTGAAATAATATCAGTATCGCAGCGCTGAGGGGTGTTACTCCAACTCTCGTGGGCGGGGAGTTGGGGGTGTGTGTGTGTGCAAGGTCATAGCATTACCCATAGATCGGACCTACGAGCTCTGAGCTCTCTTCCAGGAGGGAAATAGCTGTCGATCACGAGTCCAACACGTGATCCTAAGACCAAGTGAATACACACACATCTATATATATATATATATATATATATATATATATATATATATATATATATATATATATAGATATGTGTATATATATGTGTATATATATATGTATATATATATATATGTATTAAATATGGAAGAATTTGGAAGGCTTGTATTTGCCCACCCTCCTGAAATGAGACCTACTGTGAGGAAAATTGAAAATCTCAGTAAGAAGATTAACCAGTGCCAAAATGCTGTCGTGTTTAACTCCGTGTGTATTAGTGAGAATCTGCGCCCTAAATATACAATTTTACGCCTACACGACCACGCAGTGCAGCGGACAGATTTCACCAATGATTTCCGGCGGAAATTGGTGCAAGATCAGTTGGAGAAGAACAAGTCCCAGTTGCAGGCCCTTCGTGCAGAGCTCGAGGACACCACTTTCCTTTATGGCAACCTCGCTCTGGATAGTGACCTGAGACAGCGTACTATGAACGCACTTGACAATGTTGTATCTACCCACTTTCAAGTTGGACAGACTCGCATCATGAAGAAACTGTCACGGTTGTATGGTGGCCCGCTGGCTATCCCAAAACCTTCGGACAGCTTCATCAACCTTTCCAGTGAAGTGTTAACTGAAGCGCAGGTTGAATTTTTGAACTTGGGGATCAATTGCCATCTGAATCCCAAATTCAACCTTGTTAATAAGAAAACACAAATTGCTCTTTTGTATGACAGGTTGTGTAGCTTGGAGCGTGAAGGTAAAATCTCCGTCGACCCAGACCTCCAGGAGCAACTCCAGGCTGAAAGTACCAAAACCCGACACCGGCATTCCCCTGGACTTCTCACTCCCCGTCTGCGTCAAGCCGCCGAGCAACTCCGTAATAATGAAAACATCGTTATCCGCAGAGCTGATAAAGCCTTGTCTTATGTCATTCTTGACCGTGACACCTATTTTTCTAAATGTTCTGATATTTTACAGGATCGTTCTAAGTTCAGGCCAATCATCCGGAACCGCACTTGTCAACTTAAATCTAAGGTTAATTCCCTAATAAATGCTGTGAATGCTGTTAACGGTGACCTAAAATTTGATCTGATTACTGGTGATTATGCCCCTGGTTATTTTTATGGAAATGTCAAGACCCATAAGGTTGGTAACCCTCTGAGGCCCATTATTTCTCAGACCCCCACCCCCACATACTCCTTAGCTAAGCGTTTGAATAATATAATTACCCCATTTATCCCTACCACTTATTCACTCAGATCTACTGACGAGTTCATTGATGTGCTTAGGAGTAACAACCCCGTAGGAATTATGGCTTCCCTCGATGCCCACAGTCTCTTCACGAACATTCCAGTTTTAAGAACTACTGAGATTATTCTAGACTATGTTTACCATCACCCGACACTACCACCACCTAAAATGCCTTTAACTATCATGAAGGAGATGCTTCTTGCTTGCACTACCGAAGCCCCTTTCAAATGTCCTCAAGGTAAACTTTTTGTCCAAATAGATGGCGTTGCCATGGGCTCTCCTTTGGGGGTCCTTTATGCTCAAGCCTTTATGTCTCACATAGAAACTGAAGCCTTACATTCCCTAACCACGAAACCACATTTATATCTGAGATACGTTGATGATATCTTTGTTTGTGTTTCTGACGTGCATTTACTAGAAGAGCTCAGATCTAATCTCCAAGCCATTTCAGGGCTACGATTTTCTATAGAGCTCAATGTTAATAATAAGATCCCTTTTCTTGATGTTTTGGTGGATGCGACATCTAACAAATTTAATACTACGGTATATCGCAAGCCCACGGATAGCGGTAAATGCATGAACGGTCTTGGTGAATGTTCTCGTAATTATAAGAAAGGCGTTATTAGAGCATATGTCCGGCGGGCAATTTCCATTTGTTCCTCTTGGCATATGCTCCACTTAGAACTTACTTACCTGCGCCAGATGCTAGTAAATAATGGTTATTCTAATCAAGACTTTGATAGTGTAACTAAGGATTTGCTAGAACGTAAAGTTGCTGTGAATACACCGGACCAAGCCAAGACCGTTACTGTATTTTACCAGAATATTTATTGTAGTTCGTACCGCCAAGATGAGAAACACATGAAAGACATCATACATAGAAATTGTAAGCCAATAGGTGATTACGATAACTTAAAAGTTATCATATTCTATGACAACCCCCGTACCTGTTCCCTTGTTGTGAAAAACAATCTGTCTGACAATGGCGGCATATTATCGAGAACCAATGTCATATATGAATATCGCTGTACAACTGGGGGCTGCGCACCCCGTAATTCTTCATACATTGGGTTCACGACATGCCAACTGAGTAGACGGTTGTCCCTACATTTACAACAAGGAGCAATTAAACAACACCACCTCCAATACCACCAGGCTTTAATCGATAGGAAGACAATCGTGGATAACACCAGGATAGTTGCACACTGTGCCAAAATTAAGGAACTAAAAATGCTTGAAGCCATCCACATTAGGGAGAGAGCTCCAATTATTAATATTCAATGTAATATGATTTCTGCCATCCCGCTATTTAATTCTTCCACGAGATTTGGAGCCCAACAACAGCAACACCCACCTCCTTCCTCTCCCCCTCCCCCTCCTACACCTCACCAACCCCCACATGACCAGCGCGGTGACCCAGCGAGAAGACCTACCTTACCTGACTCCCCCCCTCTCCCTCCTCCTCCCCCTCCCCCTCCCCTCCCCCTTCCCTTCCAAGACGTAGTGCCCGGCTACATAGCGGGTCACGAACCATGCACCGTTCCCAAGCGGCCCATATTTAAACCCATGTTGTCTGTACACCATTGTCAATTGTGAATCATGTAGCTTTGAAAATTGTGACTTTTCTCTTGTAACCATTCTGAAGATGACTCCCTGAAGTCGAAACGTTAAATTAAATATGGAAGAATTTGGAAGGCTTGTATTTGCCCACCCTCCTGAAATGAGACCTACTGTGAGGAAAATTGAAAATCTCAGTAAGAAGATTAACCAGTGCCAAAATATATATTCAAATGCACCTTTATATTATACGTATACATATATTACAAAAGAGCTTTTTAGGACTTCAGGGCCAATAGTCGATAAAAAAAAACAATAGGTAAAGGATCGGACGAAGTTTATTGGGATTCAGTGACTCAACCTTCCAGCCTCTTCTTCCCTCCTCCCCCTCCCCTCCCCCTCCCCAACCACGTTCTCCCTCGTCCCTCTCATCCTGTTCCCATTCACCATTCCCTCATCACGGGCCAAGCCAGGTCGATTGTGTCGTTTCCTTCTAAGCTTTACAAGGAATTCTCCAGGGCTGTGGAGTCGGAGTCGTGGAGTCGGAGTCGGAGTTGGAGTCGGAAGCAATTACGGTGTCACTGGAGTCGGAGTCGGTAAAAATATACCGACTCCGACTCCAGTTAAATTTACACTTTATAAGGCCTTCGTTTAGTCTGTAGAGTTATGCAGTGCACACTCCTTATAAGTAGATTATATATAAAAAAAAAAACGATTTAATCAAACGTAATAAATTTAATCGTCTTATCTACGTGGTCATTCCACTAAACCCCCAAAACGTCCTTGTGCAACGCTGGCTTTCAAATTTATATATAGACTGATAAACATCCAAAGTATTATTTGAATAAATTAAACACCTCAGTTTTACACCTTCTGTTGACACACAGTCACGGGAGCTGTAATATTCGTGTCAAGTTCCATATGCATCGTTTCCATCACTCCATCAGTTTGGTGGTTTCTCCCACTGCTGTGTTGCCAAACAGTAGGATAATTAGGATTTCAACTCTAGACTAACGCAATAATACTTTATCTTCTTTCCTTTCCCCTTCTTTTTTCTCCTCTATCTATATACTTATAAAGTTCTGATAATCTTGTTTGTCATCTTGCTTGCTTCCTTGCTTGAAACCGTCACCCAGCCAATCAGAAGAAGAGATATTGCGTCACGAGCCTATAGATGCAAAGAACGTTTTTTTTTTATCTCGCAGTAAAAATATTTTTTTATGATTTTTTTTATCTTGTCCAAATTTGTTCAGATATTAAATATTCAGTATATAAAAACAGGTGCAAATATGTTATTCATCCCTCCACATATGTGGATCTATCTTATTCAAAGAGTATAAAAATGAACAAGTAATTGACCATTTTAGTCACTGTCAGATGCTGCAAGCCTGCAACAAGTATAGATACTGTATATGGGTCAGCATGGCTAATAGTTGGCTACCTTACAAAATTTACCTTTTATCTTAGCATACTCTTCAAAGATTAAACACTCACATTTCCCATAATGACCCTGGACATTGCCTAAACAGAGATCTGGCACTTGGACAGTGAAAAAGGGGTTAACATAGTAATGGGGGGAAACTGTTGTACTCGCAGCCACCCATCAAGGCTCAGAGCTTACTTTCTACCAAGAGGTATTTGTGTCAGTAATTTCAGTACATTAAGACAAAAGAAGGTATGAAAATATATGAAGGATAATGATACCCAAAAAGTATGTATGATACATATACCTTTCAGTATCATACATGTTCAGCTGTAACACTCGACCTTATACTGTACCCGTATCAATAAGGTTTATTTTCTCTATATTTACTGCTTCCTTTCAAGAAATTTGCCTAAACTTCTTTTATAAAGTATTTTCATTTTTGTATTTTGTATGTGCAAAACTATATATGTAAAAAAATCTTCCATTATATTTTTTTTTATTATTAGGTTTGTATATACTTTACAAAAGTTATATTTCAACTTTTGTTATAAAGTACAGTATTTTTGTTTTTGAAATGTACTTATCACTTACTTGCAGATATATATTATGCCAAATGTCTTACATTATAGAATCTTTTTTTAGTGAATTTTCTTCAATATCCTTTCAAATTTTTGTCTCTACTTCACTTATAAAGTATTAATGAAGAGGTCAAACATAGGAAAGCCACACTATAACATATATATATTTATTCTTTGATATAAACCAATCATAATGATATAAGTCAACTCAAGATTGGAGCGTATGTGTGTTGTAGAGGCTTTATAAAATATGTAGGCCATAATCAGTTAATTACATGAAGAGGAGTCGGAGTCGGAGTCGGTGGTGCCAAAAATAGAGGAGTCGGAGTCGGAGTCGGAGGTTTTGTGTTCCGACTCCACAGCCCTGGAATTCTCGCTCTTACGAACTCATAGCTGAGGGCCTTCGACGACCAAGACTTGTTATGGGATGCGTTGTACCAGCTATAACATCATATCCAGGTTAATTAGCCCGCGTTTAGTCTGGGATTAAAATAAGATTAATAAATATTTTTTCTTCCAATTGTAGTGCTGAGTAGGTTTCAGAATGACCTGATGACGGTATTTCTTTCTCGCTCAATTCTGATTCTGAAGCTTCACCACTGAAGTTTCTTTCTCGCTAAAGGCAATATGACACGACGTCGAGTTCTCTGAGTAAGAAGCGGCGCTGATGGTCTTATTGTTATTATTCAATCATCGAACTTATTATCACAAATGTCTCCATGCATATGTATAAACAAATGTCTGCATGCATATGTATAAACATACACACACACACACACACACACACACACACACACACACACACACACACACACACACACACACACACACACACACACACACACACACACACACACACACATATATATATATATATATATATATATATATAGATATATATATATATACACACACATATATATATACAGTATATATATACATACATACATATATATATATATATATATATATATATATATATACACGCATTAATACTGATAACCCACTCTCGGAGAAGAATAAGCGAAAGTATAAAGATCTGTATGCTTCGATCACTAACTGTGATCCTCTTCAGCAGATGTGAAGAGGATCACAGTTAGTGATCGAAATATATAGATCTTTATACTGTCGCTTATTCTTTTTCGAAAGTGAGTTTTCAGTATTAATTTTACCAATGTGCTACGACATAACATTGTTGTGATATATACACATACATAAATTATGCTGTTTATTCATTTATGTATTTACTTATTTATTTATATACATATACATACTCGTATGTTAAGTATTTAAGAGATGTAAATATATAAATATATATATATAAATATATATATATATATATATATATATATATATATAAATATATATATATAAACATATATACTTTTGATATATTATGATTTATAGCCCATCTCTGTGTTTCTCTTTCTTTCCCATCCCCTCTCTGTCTCTCTATCTCTCTCGCTCTCTGTTTATCTATATATCTATTTCCCTATCTATCTAACTACTTATCTGTCTGTCTATATTTATCTATCTGTCTGCCTAGCTATCAATTTCTCTACCTCTCCCTCTATTTGTCAATATAGTTATCTAGATATCTGACTAAGTATATATCTGTCTATCTATCTATCTATATCCATCTATCTATTTCTCTTGGATAACTCTGAGATATAACCATGTATCTGATATGTACTTTTCTCCGTTCTTATCTCTTATGTCTAACCCACAGTTCTGAAAGGGCGAAAGTTTTCAGTCAGCCTCTCGTGTAACCCAGACATTATGTATTGCTGTTCTTCGGTTTCTTTAAGGACAATTCATTACTGCAATTGCATCGTTTTGCATCCACTTACTACCACTAGTTTTCGGTTAGTGGGTTAATGACTCCCACTGGGGAGACTCCCGGGTCCCCCTACGGGATAGGGGGGGGGAGGAGTTTCATCATACATATATCAAGGCTTTTTCCCCCTTACAATGGAGGTAGCCAAAAAGGAAAAGGCATAAAATCATTCCACACCCATCCACCCTCCCTTTTATATTAGCACCTCCCGGATGACGGGTCATCCCTGCAACTTGTCCACTGCCCTGGGTCAGAAGCAGTGTCGAAAGACACAGCACATCCACAGCAAGGCCGCTTCATTAAATCGGCGATCCCCCCTCTCCGTCCCCCCCATGCATAAAAGGAGAAGACGGGGAGAAATCCCTTCGGGCTGCGTCAAATTTTCCTCACACATACTACCTCACCCCCCATCCCCCCCCCCCCCCCCCCATTCCACCTCATGCATCACAACATCATAAGCTGAGAATCAGGGCAATAGGATTAATAAGAATGGATTAGTTACAGCTCTCTGGAAAATCATTACGTCATGGAATTTCGGTGACGTCATGAACTATTTTGTTTAATTGAGGGGCCGATACATCATTACGTCTTCGCGTTTATGTGACGTCATGAATGATGTTTATTCATTCATCCATTTACTTACTCGGTATTTATACATTCATTTATTTATCTATTTGTTTGTTTATTTAGTCAACCTTTGCTCCTACTCTTGTGTGTTTGTCACCTTTTTCAAACAAGAACATTTTCCTTACTTCGTAGTATGGATGCATAATTCACATTTTCTAGCAACGTAAAAAATTAAATATATGATAATTAAGATTATCAGCTCTGAAATAAAGCAAAGGGTTTCTTTTCATCAACACTGTATTGTCATTACTATTATCATTACTACTACTATCATTATGATTATTAATTATTATTATCATTATTGTTATTGTTGTTGTTATTATTGTTGTTATTATTATTATTATTGTTATTATTACTATTATTATTATCATTATTATTATTATTATTATTATTATTATTATTATTATTATTATTATTATTATTATTATTATTATTATTATTATTATTATTATTATTATTATCATTATTATTATTGTTATCATTATTATTATCATTATTTATTATTATTTTTATTATTATTATCATTATTTATCTACATATTTCTTTATTTATTTATTTCATTTTTCTAAAGGGGTGGGATTCTGGAGAACACTGAAGGGGAGCCACAAAATGGTTGAGAATTCATGAAGAGGGGGAATGGAGTGCTAAAGGTCGAGAACCACTTCGACCTGACCCATTAAAGGCCAGCGGCTGTGTTACAAGGACAGAAGCGGCCATGAATTCTACTCTCGACAATATTCCAGAATTAATATCTCGTTTATGCTCTCATATTCCTTCAAATATTTTACAGGTCGCTTTGGGAGTGATGATTCAAATAACCAAAGACGATGTCTCGATACACCATGTATTGTGGGCACGAGCAAATGCATTTCTGTGTTCGTGGTACTGTTTTATTCAGCTGAGGGAAGCCTTCGGTAGCCGAAGGCTTAATTCAATTGTGTGATCATTTCGAGTATTTAGAGTGAGAAAGATTTCCAGGCGATGCGCCTTCAAGAGCGGGGCCTCTTCAGTGTCCGCGGAGGCTTCTCCAGCCACAGATTCTCTTGAGGGGGTCAGGTTCCAGAAGAAGACTCAGGAGCGTTCTGGAGGCTGAGTTCAGCTCTTTCCAGCCTTCTCTCTTGTAGATTTTTTTGTCCTTATTGGCCCACATTCGGTAATCATTGTCTACGAGGTTTGCCTGTGACCAGGGCTTTCTTGTGGTCATCAGTTTGAAGAAGATGACGCCACAAGCCCACAGGTCGACTGGAGGGCCGAGGTACCTCTTCTCCTGTCGCTGCAGTACTTCGGGTACGACTTGGTGCCCACCTTTCGGCTGAGTCGGATTTCCTTGCCGTCCTTAATGAACAGACCGGCAAGACCGAAGTCAGAGATCTTTAGAACCTTGTCATTCGTCAGGAGAAGGTTGTTTGGCTTGAGATCTCGGTGGACGACACCTCTCGAGTGGATGTATTTAACGCCATCCAGCAGCTGTTCGAAGTAGAATTTGACCTCGTTTTCGCTCAGGTAAGGCATGTTGGTGGTCAGGTTGCCTTTGGAGCAATACTCAAGATTCAGGCTGAGTGTTCTCATCTTCTGTTCCCAGCAGAAGAGTCTGAGCACATTGGGATGGCTCAACTGAACTTGGATCATTTCTTCGAAAGTGAATCCACGTTTCGAAGGCTGGGAAAGAACGACTTTGCGGGCGATCCGTTTCTTGAGTTTTTTATTTTCCAAAAGAAACACTTTGCCAAAACCTCCTTTTCCAAGAACCCTGACTCTTCTCCAGCCTGAAGTGAAGTTGCAACGTTTCAGAGCTTCTTCGTTGTTCTTCAGGACTTTTTCGTATTCAGTCAGGTCGATGGGTTTCGTGGCAAACTTTGAGGTTTGGTCGACGTCATCTCCTCTTGAAGACTTTTCCTTCCGGCTGTGGCTGAGTGCCTGGAAGCAGCGGCAGATGGCGAAGAACACCAGGAAGATCATCTTGATTGAAGAGTAGATTCCTACAACGACTCAAGTTCGGGGGCCCAAGAGCGATCACCACGAAGACTCGAAAAGTCGTCTCAGATTTGTGGTCACTTGGTGCACCAAGGCTGAGGTTCGGAAGGACGAGGTCATCGGCAGGATCACAACTTATCTACCCTCTCTCTCTCTCTCTCTCTCTCTCTCTCTCTCTCTTTCTCTCTGATGCGCTGTTGGCGTAATCGCAAGCATACTGGTCTCGCATTCACTTGCTAGTGGGTTCGAATCCCGCACTTTTCCTCGATTCACATTTATCCTCACGCTCGCTTGCCTACTTTCAAGTCTGGTGAAGCTTTGAGTTGTTGTTTTTTATCAGATAAGAATTTCACTTCGAAGTTAGCAACTTATTGAACATATTCAATCCCACTTGCACAAATTCAATTTGTATTTATTCTCCGTGTTATCAATTGTGACGATGCTTTGAAAATAACGTTTTGTTATCTTGTGAAAATGTTGTTGATTTCTTGTATCGACTAATATTCCCTGTGCCACTTGACCTGAGCGCTGATGGCGTGATCAGAAGCGTGCCGGTCTCGCGTTCGCTTAGTTGCGGGTTCGAATCCCGCACTTCTCTCCGATTTCCATCAGACAGAGAGAAGGCAAAGGGGACGGCTTCGGTCGCAGCAGTTCAGCGCCTCTCTGCGTAGGCGTCTTACATTCTTCTGTTTGTTTGAAAGTATTTAGTTATGTCTGCTGATATCTGTGGATCTAATACTTTACTTTTCATTTATATATTATTTCTTTCTATTGCTTTTTTATTCTGATTTATTTTGTTTTATTTTCATTAATAAATGCATGGTGGATTTTCATGGCTTGCAGTATTATCTTTTTTATTTTCTTATTTTTCCTACGATTCCTAAGTTGAAGACCTGGCATTTTCCTGATATCCTTTTTAGAAACTCAATATATATTTGCTCTTGATTATCTGATTCGGAACAAAAATATCTTCATACACAGGTGACTGCTCCAGTGGTTTCAACATTTCAGTTAAGACTTTCTATTCTTTATTCTCTCTCTCTCTCTCTCTCTCTCTCTCTCTCTCTCTCTCTCTCTCTCTCTCTCTCTCTCTCTCTATCTATCTATCTATCTCAATCTCTTTTCCACTCTCTCTTCGTAGTGTCATTACTACTTGCTCAATTGTGAAAATGACATGTCTTTTATTTGCAACTTATTTTATGAAAACGAGAACAAATGGGTGTTATGTATTATTTTTTGATCTGCATTAGTACTTACAATGTGGTAATCAGCTGATATTGCTTTCCAAATATATGAGAAATTGAAGGTGATCATTCTTCTTAAATGTGTGAGAATAACGACATCTTTGATTCCAACGCCTCGTGTACACACACACACACACACACACACACACACACACACACACACACACACACACACACACACACACACACACACACACACACACACACACACACACACACACACCCACACACACCCACACACACACACACACACACACACACACACACACACACATATATATATATATATATATATATATATATATATATATATATATGTATATATATATATATATATATGTATATATATATATATATACATATATATATATATATATATATAAATATATATATATATATATATATATATATATATATATATATATATATATATACTGGCAACGTAATCAAATACTCCTTTATATATTATATGTATTCATACATTACAAAAGACCTTTCAGGACTTCAGGACCAATAGTCAATAATATATATATATATATATATATATATATATATATATATATATATATATATATATATATATATATATATATTTCAAGTCCAAAAGGTGTTACTGTGTAGGTTTCAGAATGATTTGAAGACGGTGTTTTCTTGTTCGCTGAATTCTGATTCTGAAGCTGACATTGCTTTCCAAATATATGTGAAATTGAAGTTGATCATTCTTCTTAAATGGGTGAGACTAACTACATCTTTGATCCCAACGCCTCGTGTACACACACACACACACACACACACACACACACACACACACACACACACACACACACACACACACACACACACACACACACACACACATATATACACACACATATATATATATATATATATATATATATATATATATATATATATATATATATACATACTGGCAACGTAATCAAATACTCCTTTATATATTATATGTATTCATACATTACAAAAGACCTTTCAGGACTTCAGGACCAATAGTCAATAAAAAGATAAATAAATTATTACCCCCATAGACACTACCGAAAAATATATATATATATATAAGAAAAGCGAATAGACAAACGACCGGGAGAAGTTTAATGGAATTCAGTGACTCAACCTTCCAGCCTCTTCTTCCCTCCTCCTCCTCCTCCCCCTCCCCAACCACGTTCTCCGTCGTCTCTCTCATCCTACTCCCATTCCCCATTCTCTCACCACGGGCCAACCCAGGGCGATTGGGTCGTTTCCTTCTAAGCTTTACGAGGGACTCTCGCTCTTATGCCCTCACAGCTGAGGGCCTTCGACGACCAAGACTTGTTTTGGGACGCGATGTACCAGTTATAACATCTTTTCCAGGTTTATTAGCCTCTCGTACCTCAACGGAATCTAAACGGTTATATCGCGTTTAGTGTGGGATTGATTACACTGTCCTGCGTTTAATTTCTTTTTTTTCAAAGGTCGAAGGTTTTTCAAGTGATTTATAGGTTTTTTGGTGCGCTGAATCCAAAAATGCCATCCGTTTCCTTGGATCAGGTCTAGTTTTTGAGATATGAGAAGTGCGATTTTTGGGCCTTGTATAGTACTAAGTATAAGGAAAACGAGTCTGCAGGTATAGCCTATTCTTATTTTTTTTTTTGCATAAAAATTATACTGTAGCACCCCGAAACTGATACTCAAACCTAATGATGTTTTTGCTTACTTTCAGGAAACAGAAACTGAAACTGAAACTGCATTGACTACATTGACAAAGTGCATTGACAACACTGAAACTGAAAATGGTTTAGAAAAGTGTGATCTCCAATCAATGTGACTGATTTGATAAGAATTTGTGCTTTTTACAAGAATCTGTGCTTCTTGTGTTTCTATTTTGGACACGTATCTTAGATTGACAGAAAATGGAACGCAAATGCACAAATCATCCTGATAGGTTCTGCTACATATGTGGTAATGTGATTCTTCCTCGTCGACTAGCAAATATAACTGATTTTGTGAAGAAGGCATATCATGCTTACTTTGGAGTTAAGCTTGGGGACCAGGACAAGCCATTTGCACCCCATGTTAGCTGCAAAACATGTGTCGAGAACTTGCGTGATTGGAGAAATAAAAAAAGGAAGAGTATGCCATTCGCTGTTCCAATGGTTTGGAGAGAGGGTAAAGATCATGTGTCAGACTGCTATTTCTGCATGACTAATCTTAAAGGAGTCAACCGCAAGAACAAGCATTGTATTCAGTATCCTAATGTGCCGTCTGCCATACGACCAGTCCCTCATGGTCCAGGCCTGCCCGTTCCCGAGCCAGATGTTGCAATGGAATCTAGCTCTGAATCGGAATCTGATAACGCACTAGACAGGGCAGAGGGTGGAGAATACATGCCAGAAGAGAATGACCGGCCAGTGCCTCTAACACAAGCAGATCTCAATGACCTGACACGGGATCTAAACCTATCAAAGGAATCAGCACAGCTTCTGGGTTCTCGTCTTCGTGAGAAAAATTTGCTAGCACCTGAGACAACATTCTTTTGGTACCGAGAGCGTGAAAGAGAATTTAGACAGTTCTTCACAACCCAGAAGGACTCGTCATTAGTTTACTGCAACAACATTGCTGGTTTGATTCAATCAATGGGGCTGGACTATGTTGCTACTGAATGGAGACTGTTCATCGACTCTTCCAGCAGAAGTCTCAAGGCAGTCCTCCTTCACAACGGAAATAAATACTCTTCAATTCCAATCGGTCATTCGGTGCAAATGAAAGAAACTCATGACAACATGGATCAGCTACTGTCTGCTCTGAACTACAATGACCATGGTTGGTTGATCTGTGGAGATCTTAAGGTAGTTGGATTGGTTTTGGGACTACAGGGTGGGTACACAAAGTATCCATGCTTTTTGTGTTTGTGGGATAGTCGGGCTGATGATCAACATTTTGTCAGACAAGAATGGCCACCACGACAACGTTTGGAACCTGCTTCACACAATGTTCAGGCTCGTTCTCTTGTTGAACCAAACAAGGTCTTACTCCCACCTTTACATATCAAACTGGGACTGATGAAGAACTTTGTGAAGGCAATGGACAAGGACGGCATGGGATTTACTTTTCTTCAGCAGAAGTTTCCTCGGATCAGTCTGGAAAAGCTTAAGGCTGGCATCTTTGATGGGCCTCAGATAAGGGAACTTATGAAGGACTCAATGTTTGACGATGCATTGAATGCAGCTGAGCTGTCCGTTTGGTGGTCGCTTAAGTCAGTGATAAGAAACTTTCTAGGAAATAACCGAAGTGCAGAATACGAGAAAGAAGTCGATGAGCTCTTGAACAGCTATCAAAAATTAGGGGCTCGCATGTCAGTCAAAATGCACTTTCTACGGTCCCACTTAGACTATTTCCCTCAGAACTGTGGTGACTTCAGTGAGGAACAGGGAGAACGTTTCCACCAGGATATTCGTGTCATGGAAGAACGCTACCAAGGCCGGTGGGATGTGAACTTTCTTGCGGACTACTGTTGGTGTTTGAAACGAGACGTGGTGGCTGCCCAACACAGGAGAAAGTCACTGAAAAGGCCCTTCATCCATGATTAGATTTTCTGTAATATATCCTCTTTATCTTCTGAACTATGCAAGAAAAAATTATTTCTTTTGTCAAGATTTTTTTTTCCAAAATTGAAGGGAATAAATAGCACTAAATGGTGTTTTTAATTATTTTTACCGCCTCGTATCTCAAAAACGTGACCTGATTGAACAAAATGAGTGTGATTTTTAGATTCTGCATAGCAAATTACCCTAGAATCAGTTATCAGATGCTTTACCTTTGAAACTTCGCAGGCCAGTGTTATATATATATATATATATATATATATATATATATATATATATATATATATATATATATATATATATATATATATATATATTATTTCAAGTCCAAAAGGTGTTACTGTGTAGGTTTCAGAATGATTTGATGACGGTGTTTTCTTGTTCGCTGAATTCTGATTCTGAAGCTTCAACACTGAATTCTATTTCTCGCTAAATGCAATATGACATGACGTCGAGTTCTCTTGTTCTTTGAGTAACAAGGGGGTGTTGATGGTCTTACTGTTATTATTCATTTAACGAATAACCACAAATGTCTCCATAATGTTTTATTGATTGGTTTCTTTATGCACATATATGCATGTACAGTTACGATATATATATATATATATATATATACATATATATATACATATATATATATATATATATATATATGCAAAGTAGACCACGTAATATACGAAAGCGCTCTGCTTCGTTAGTTTCTTTTTCCAAGTGGTCTACTTTGCATAAGTGAACACACGTACCCGTGTTCTTATTAGCATATATATATATATATATATATATATATTTATATATATATATATATATATATATATACATACATATAATATATATATACATATATATATATACATGAATTATGTTGTTCATTAACTAATCTATTTATTTATCTATATACATATATACTCGTATGTTAGGTATTTAAAGGATGTAAATATATACATATCCATAATTTCTATATATTATGTTTTATAGCCCATCTCTCTCTCTCTCTCTCTGTCTCTGTCTCTCTCTCTCTTCCTCTCTCTCTCTCTGTCTATATATTTGTTTCCCTGTCTATCTATCTAGCTACTTATCTATCTCTAATTATCTATCTTTCTATATATCTGTCAATCTTTCTCCCTCTCCCTCTCTCTTTGTCTATTTAGCTATATAGATACCCGACTACGTAACTCTGTCTATCTATATCTTTTTTCATTATACAGTTCTGAAATATAACCATGTATCTGATATGAGCTTTTCTTTTTATCTCACCCAAATCTGAAAGTGCAAGGGTTTTTAGTCAGCTTCTCGTTTCATAAGGATATAAGAATGAAAGAGATTGCAAGGGACCATAAGGGCTACACTAGGCAGTTCCATGTCCATGACCACCTGCCATCCCCATCCATAAAGTTGTCTAACCGTTTCTTAAAACAACCGATAGTTTCAGCACTCACTACTTGGTTACCCAACACCCTATTAGGAAACCAATTCTTTCCTATTTCCTTCTTAAATATATATCTGTCCAAATTAAATTCATTACTGCGAGTCCAGACCTATTGTTTCAATAAGATGACCTTAATTGCGTCACCCTTATTAAAGCCTTTGATCCACTTGAACACCTCTATTAGATCACCCCTCACTCTGCGTCTTTCCAGAGAGTGTAAGTTTCGCATTCCAGACATTATGTATTGTTGTTCTTCTGTTTCTTTAAGGTCAATTCATTACTTCACTTGAATCGTTTTGTATCCACTTACTACCACTAGTTTTCGGTTAGTGTGTTAGTGACTCCCACTGGGGGGACTCCCGGGTCCCGCCCACGGGATTGGGGGGGGGGGGAGGAGTTTCATAAGCTCAGAACCAGGGCAATAGGATTAACCCTTTAACCTCAGATGACATGATGAAAAAAAACGACATACTTTGACATCTAAAAATCTAGTATCTAATTCCTTATAGCAAGGGCTATCATGAAGAATATTTAATAGGAATGGATTAGTTACAGCTCTCTGAAACATCATTACGTCATAGAATTTCAGTAACGTCATTAACTATTTTGTTCAGTTGAGGACCTGGGACATTCATACGTCATAGATTTTCAGTGACGTCATGAGGTGTTTTATTCAGCTGAGGGGCCGATACATCATTACGTCATAGAATTTCAGTGACGTCATGAACTCTTTTGTTCAATTGAGGGACCGAGACATCATTACGTCATGGCGTTTCTGTGACGTCATGAATTATGTTGTTTATTCATTCATCCATTTATATAAATAATTATTTGTTTGTATATTTAGTCAACCTTTGCTCTTTGTCTTGTGTGTTTGTCGCCATTTTCTAACAAGAACATGAATGTCTTTCTTCAAACTCCCCCTGCTTCGTAGTATGTATTGATAATTCACATTTTCTAGCCACAGCAAGAAAAGCATGAAATGTCAAATATAAGATAATTATGATTGTCAACTCTGAAATGAAGCAAAGGGTTTCTCTTTATCAACATTGTATGGCATTTGCTATTATTGTTACCATTACCATCATCATTATTATCATTATTATTATTATTACTATTATTATCAATTATTATTATCTTTATTATTGTTATTATTATTATTATTATTATTATTATTGTTATTATTATTATTATTATTTTTATTTAATTATTATTATTATTATCATCATTATTAATGTTACTCTTATTGTTATGTTATTATCATGATTGTTATTGTTATTTACTATTATTATTATCATCATTATTATTATTATTGTTGTTATGGTTTACTATTATTATTTATTTATTTATTTATTTGATTAATTTTTAACAGGGTGGGATTTAGGACAAAATTGAAGAGCGACCCACAATATGGCTCGAGAATTGATGAATGGGGAAATGGAGTGAAAGAGGTCAGGAACCGCTGCGACCTGACCCATTAACCCATTCAACTCCGATGACAAGATGTCTTGTCATTTGGTCAAATAAAACAAAAAATCATAAAACACCAAAATGTTTGATCAAACACCAGAAAAATATGACGTCAGTCCTCGCTTCGCTCGCAGCGAAGCGAGGACTGACGTCATATTTTTCTGGTGTTTGATCAAACATTTTGGTGTTTTATGATTTTTTGTTTTATTTGACCAAATGACAAGACATCTTGTCATCGGAGTTGAATGGGTTAAAGGTCAGCGGGTGTGTCACGGGGACAGAAGCGGCCGTGAACTCCACTCTCGACAATATTCCCGATTTAATATCTCGTTTATGCTCTCATATTCCTTCAAATATTTTACAGATCGCTTTGGGAGTGATGATTCAAATAAGCAAAGACGACGTCTCGATACGCCAGGTATTGTGGGCACGAGCAAATGCAGTTCTGGTTTCGTGGTACTGTTTTATTCAGCTGAGGGAAGCCTTCGGTAGCCGAAGGCTTAAAGTCAATTATGTGACCATTTCAAGTATTTAGAGTGAGAAAGATTTCCAGGCGATGCGCCTTCAAGAGCGGGACCTCTTCAGTGTCCGCGGAGGCTTCTCCAGCCACAGATTCTCTTCAGGGGGTCAGGTTCCAGAAGAAGACTCAGGAGCGTTCTGGAGGCTGAGTTCAGCTCTTTCCAGCCTTCCCTCTTGTAGATTTTTTTGTCCTTATTGGCCCACATTCGGTAATCATTGTCTACGAGGTTTGCCTGTGACCAGGGCTTTCTTGTGGTCATCAGTTTGAAGAAGATGACGCCACAAGCCCACAGGTCCACCGGAGGGCCCAGGTACCTCTTCTCTTGGCGCTGTAGTAATTCGGGTGCCATGTACGACTTGGTGCCCACCTTTCGGCTCAGTCGGATTTCCTTGCCGTCCTTAAGGAACAGACCGGCAAGACCGAAGTCAGAGATCTTGAGAACCTTGTCTTTGGTCAGAAGAAGGTTGCCTGGCTTGAGATCTCGGTGGACGACACCTCTCGAGTGGATGTATGTGACGCCATCCAGCAGCTGTTTGAAGTAGAATTCGACCTCATTTTTGCTGAGGTAAGGCATGTTGGTGGTGAGGTTGCCTTTGGAGCAATACTCAAGATTGAGGCAGAGTGTGTTGGTCTTCTGTTCCCAGCAGAAGAGTCTGAGCACATTGGGATGGCTCAACTGAACTTGGATAATTTCTTCGAAAGTGAATCCACGTTTCGAAGGCTGGGAAAGAAGGACCTTGCGGGCGATCCGTTTCTTCAGTTTTTTATTTTCCAAAAGAAACACTTTGCCAAAACCTCCTTTTCCAAGAACCCTGACTCTTCTCCAGCCTGAAGTGAAGTTGCAACGCTTTAATTCATTTTCGTTGTTTTTCAGGACTTTTTCGTAGTCGGTCAGGTCGATGGGTTTGTTGGCAATGTTTGAGGTTTGGTCAACTTCAGCTCCTCCTGAAGACTTGTCCTTCCGTCTGTGGCTGAGTGCCTGGAAGCAGCGGCAGAGTGCGAAGAACACCAGTAAGATCATCTTGATTGAAGAGTAGATTCCTACAAAGACTCAAGTTCGGAGCGCCAAGAGCGATCACCACGAAGACTCGAGAAGTTGTGTCAGATTTGTGGTCACTTGGTGCACCAAGGCTGAGTTTCGGAGGGACGAGGTCATCGGCTGGATCACAACTTATCTACTCTTCTCTCTCCCTCTTTCTATCTTTCTCTCTTTCTCTCTCTCATTCGCTGTTGGCGTAATCGGAAGTATACTGGTCTCGCATTCACTTGTTAGTGGGTTCGAATCCCGCACTTCTCTTCAATTAACATTTCTCCTTACGCTCGTTTGACTACTTTTAAGTCTGGTTAAGCTTTGAGCTCTTGTATCAGACAAGAATTTTAATTAGATGAGAGCAACTTAATGAATATATTTAAGGGGACCCCCCCGCCCCCAGATTTAAGAAAAATTCGATTTTTTTTATTGCATAAATTCATAGTAGGGATGTTGCTCAAGATGCTGGTAAAGTGTTTTTTTCGTTCCGGCATTTTTATAGGGTTTAAAGGGCCTACCCTCCCTCCCCCCGGCAGCCACATGCTGCGCACGACCATTGTTTACATACGTTTTGACCATATTTTACTCTATTTTTTTGCGTTTGATGCACTCATAAAGTTTTCTCTTACGTCCGGCATGCACGTGAGTATGTGGTGTGAGGAAGTTCAGCCTGCACGACTGGCAGTGGCCTGAGCCTTACAAAGTAAAGGACATGTACACGTTAGCTTGCCACATTCACTAATTTGCCGTGTGAAATTCGCATCTATTTGTCAGTGAAGAGATATTTGAAGATATTAGCCATGCACACACAAAAGGCACACTTGCAGAAGATAAGAACGTCTACATTAGCAACTCAAGGGGAGAAAGAAAGAACCCCAGCATCAACTTTGTTATCACCACCTCCGCCACCACCACTAGTACTCCCTCCAGCAGCTCTCTCCTTTCCATCTACATCCACATCCTCAGCACCTGATCCTCTGTCTTCTACACCTATATCAGACAAGTTGTCTCTACGCAAACAACTGTTTGCTAACAAGTGGCTACAAGGATGCCTCCTTGTTGCAACACCTTGGGTTTAGAGTCTCAAACCTCACAGTGATGTCCCTGATGCAGCAAGAGCCTGTTTCAACACCAGAAAGGAAACCCAAGAAAAGAAAGAGAGCTGAATCCCAGCAATCAGACTACCTTGCTGGGTCATTCTAGACCAAGAACTCAAACTTTGCGACAAAGAGTGAGGTGGCGGCTTATGAGACCCTCACTTTGAGTGAATAATATCCTACACTGTAGGAGGGTACAAAGTGCCTGAGTTACTTGAAAGATGCAAAATCATCATGAAAATACAATGGAACCTGTTTTCAATGGGTCTTAGGAGGTCCAATGTAAAATTTAGTCAAACTAAGGGGAAAAAAAACTTTAACACTCATTTCTGAAAAACTTAAGTTTTTGACACTCAAAGTCTATCTCCTCCCTCAATTTTCAACCGATTTTTGCATATGAGGTCTCTATTAATAGCTAGATAAATGACAAAAAATGAAATAGAGAGTTTTTTTGCATATGTTAAATAAATCTTTTTTAATAACGTGTCAAAGTCAAATTTTTGCGTTTTTTTCGATAATTTTTTTTATATTTTTTTTTCCTCGGCGTTAAACAAAGATATTAAAAAAAGCTTTCTATTTTGTTTTTTTATATATGTAGAAGATTCTTTTGCTGTAAAATGAAAGACATCGAATAAAAATTGTAAGAGGAGATAGGATTTGAAAGAAGCCCAAAAATATGGTATTTTTTAGGTTTTTTATTAAAAAAATAAAAAAATACTCGTCAGATCTGAATAAAACTCATGCTGTGAAGGTTTTCTCAGACCTAGATATCACACAGAAAAAATCAGCAAGATCCTTCAGAAAAATAGATTTTGGGCGGGGGGTCCCCTTAATCTCACTGGCACAATTTTAATTTGTATTTATCCTCTGTGTTATCAATTTTGACGACGCTTTGCAAAGAACGTTCTGTTATCTTGTGACAATGTTGTTGATTTCTTAAACCGACTTATAATACCTGTGCCATTTGACCTGGGCGCCGATGGCGTGATCAGAAACGTGCTGGTCTCACGATTCGCTTAGTTGCGAGTTGGAATCCCGCACTTCTCTCCGATTTCCATCAGACAGAGAGAAGGAAATGTCAACGTGGACGGCTTCGGTCTCAGCAATTCAGCGCCTCCGTGCGTAGGGGTCTTACATTCTTCTGTTTGTTTTGAAACATTTAATTATATCTGCTGTGAATGTGCTATATTTTTTTTATCTTTATTGAAATCTATGGTTCTAATAATTTATTTTTTATTTATATATTATTTATTTCTATTAATTTTTATTCTGATTTGTTTTGTTCTATTTTCATTAAGAAATGTAGGGTTGATTTCCATGGCTTGCAGTATTATCTTTTTATTTTATATGTATCTTTTTTTTACTGATATCCGTTTAAAAAATTTGATATATATTTTCTCTTAATCATCAGATTCGTGACAAGAATATCTTAATACACAATTGATGAATCCACTGGTTTCAACAATTCAATTAAGACTTTTCATCTTTTATATCCCTCGCCCCGTCTTTCTGTCTTTCTCTCTCTCTCTCTCTCTCTCTCTCTCTCTCTCTCTCTCTCTCTCTCTCTCTCTCTCTCTCTCTCTCTCTCATGCGCTGTTGGCGTAATCGCAAGCATACTTGTCTCGCATTCACTTGCTAGTGGGTTCGAATCCCGCACTTTTCCCCGATTCACATTTATCCTCACGTTCGCTTGCCTATTTTCAAGTCTGGTTAAGCTTTGAATTTTTTTTTTATCAGATAAGAATTTCACTTCGAAGTTAGCAACTTATTGAACATATTTAATCCCACTTCCACAATTTTAATTTGTATTTATTCTCCGTGTTAATCAATTCCGACGATGCTTTGGAAATAACGTTTTGTTATCTTGTGAAAATGTTGTTGATTTCTTGTATCGACTATTAATCCCTGTGCCACTTGACCTGAGCGCTGATGGCGTGATCAGAAGCGTGCCGGTCTCGTGTTCGCTTAGTTGCGGGTTCGAATCCCGCACTTCTCTCCGATTTCCAACAGACACAGCGAATGAAAAGGATATAGGGTACGTATTCAGCCACAGCAGTTCAGCGCCTCCTGGCGTAGGCGTTTTACGTTCTTCTGTTTGTTTTCAAGTATATAAATATGTCTGCTGTGATTATTTTGTTTTGTTCTTTATTGATACCTATGGATCTAATTTCTTTTTTATTTATGTCTTATTTCTTTCTATTAATTTTTTAATTTTGATTAATTTTGTTCTATTTTCATTAAGAAATGTATATTGAATTTCCATGACTTGCAGTATTATATATTTTTTATTTTATATATCTTTTACGATTCCTAAGCATAAGACTTGGACTGTTTCCTGAAATCCTTTTTTAGAAATTCAATATATATGTTCTCTTGATTATCTGATTCGTAACAAAAATATCTTAGTACACGGTTGATGAATCCAGTGGTTTCAACATTTCAATTAAGGCTTATTTTTTATATTCTCTCTCTGTCTCTCTCTCTCTCTCTCTCTCTCTCTCTCTCTCTCTCTCTCTCTCTCTCTCTCTCTCTCTCTCTCTCTCTCTCTCTCTCTTTCTCTCTCTCTCTTTGCAGTGTCATTACTTCTTATACAATTGTGAAAATGATGTTTCTTTTATTTTCCAATTATTTTATGAAAACTAGAACAAATGGATGTTATATATTTTTTCTAGATCTACCTTAGTGCTTACTATGAGGTAATCAGCTGATATTGCTTTCCAAATATATGTGAAATTGAAGTTGATCATCCTTTCATAAATGTGTGACACTAACTACGACATCTTTGATCCCAACGCCTCGTGTACACACACACGCCCGCGCGCACACCACACACACACACACACACACACACACACACACACACACACACACACACACACACACACACACACACACACACACACACACACACACACACACACACACACACACACACACACACACACACACACATATATATATATATATGAAGACATCCTGACAGGTTGTAAGAGGAGTAGAGGGAAACACACAAGTAGAACAGGAGTTTATTCCTTGACTAGTTTCGCACAGTGATGCTTCTTCAGAAAGAATGGTTTGCATTACAGAATAACTGGTATTAAATACAAAAAATATTAGGAGAAAGAGGGTATAAGGGAAGGTCACTTCCTATTCATGGTGGCACGAAATCGTGCGGGTTGGTCGGACTGGCGCTCCGTGTGGTGCTACGAGTGAACAGATGTCCTGTTGTTTTCCACTCAGTTGCTGCATGTAGTGCTGTTATCTTTGATAATTTAATATCTCCTATTCTATTATTTGTGCATTTATTTGTGGCTATGTATATGGCTTCTACCATTTTCCTCTGTTTCTTACTGAGGTTGTTGTGTAATACATCAGCTTCATCCCATTTTGGTAGGTGCCCTTTTTCATCTATATGGTGCACGAACGCGCTGGTTTCACGGTGGTTCCAGGTGTATATACACACACCTGGAACGTAATCAAATACTCCTTGATATTATACGTATAGATGCATTACAAAAGAGCTTTTTAGGACTTCAGGGCCAATAGTTGTTAAGAAAATAAAAAACTTATATAAATGATTATCCCCATAGACCCGAACAGAAAGAAAGAAAAACGAAGAGGAAAAAAGAAAAGCGAATAGATAAAAGATCGGAAGAAGTTTAATGGGATTCAGTGACTCAACCTTCCAGCCTCTTCTTCCCTTCTCCCCCTCCCCCTCCCCAACCACGTTCTCCACACCACGTTCTCCCTCGTCTCTCTCATCCTATTCCCATTCCTCATTCCTCCTAAGCTTTACGAGGGATTCTCGCTCTTACGCGCTCACAGCTGAGGGCCTTCGACAATCGAGACTTGTTATGGGATGCAGTGTACCAGTTATAACATCTTTTCCAGGCCTATAAGCCTCTCGTGCCTCAACGGAATCTAAACGTTAATTTTACGTTTAGTCTGGGATTAAAATAAGATTAATACATACTTTTTCATCCCGATTGTAGTGCTAAATTGGTTTCAGAATGATCTGATGACGGTGCATCTTCTTCACTCAACTCTGATTCTGAAGGTTGAACACTGAAATCTGTCTCTCGATAAAGGCAATATAACACGATGTCGAGTTCTCTTGTTCTTTGACTAACAAGCGGCGTTGATGGTCATATTGTTGATTGGAATCTGGTTCCCCTGAGGCTGTATTTCATGCGTGGGAACAGGAAGAAGTCGCAAGGGGCTAGGTCAGGGCTGTAGGGTGGGTGTTGTACCACTTTCATTTTCCTGTCGGCCATCCAGGTGATCACCAGCGTTGACTTGTGGCATGGGGCATTGTCCTGGTGGAACCACCACTGACCACTCCTCCACTGTTGAGGCCTCTTCTTCCTCATCTTTTCTCTGAACCTTTTCAGAACAGTAAGGCAATATTTCTTATTGACGATTTGACCCAGAGGAACCCATTGAACGTGATTGAGCCCCTGGGAGTCAAAGAAAGGAATGACCATGGCCTTCACGTGCGCCCTGCTTATCTTTGCCTTTTTGGGTCTGGGGAAGGTCGCGTGCTTCCACTGAGCACTCTGATGTTTGCTCTTAGGGTCGTAGGTGAACACCCAACTCTCGTCGCAAGTCACTACCTTATTCAGGAAACCTGAATCAGCCTCTATCATTTGGAGAATGTCAGTGGAAGATTCCACACGAAACTGCCTGTGGTCGTCGGAGAGGATCTTTTGCACGAACTTGGCACAGACTTTGTGGAGCTTCAGATCTTCGGTCAGAACTGTCTCTACTGTGCCAATACTAATACCAACAGCTTCAGATATCATCCTCACAGATATTCGACGGTCTTGCATCACTAACCTTTGCACTTCCTCAATGTTTTCCTCCTTGCGTGCACTTTTTTGGTGCTCCAGATCTGGGTTTTTCCTCAATCTGTTCATTTCCTTCAGAAAATGTGTTAAAACGCCTTTAGAAACTTGCTTGGCTCATTTGTTCATCCCCACAGGCCTCCTTTAACATTCCATAAGCTTGTTGTTTGGTTTTCGTAAGTTTGAACACCAAATTTGATGGCGTAACGTTGCTCCATGTTTCTCTGCATCTTGACAAGTGTTCACAGATCGGCAAACCGAATCAGACTGGTTCCAACACGTACACTGCTGTACTCAGACCTACAAATATAGAAAGTTGCCAGTTAATCATTTTATAGAATGTTTGTATGTGCATTTCACCATGAAGTAGTATTTTGATCAAATCATATTTAATGTCTGGCCTGACATTTTCTCATTACTTATTGAACATACCGTGTATA
>NW_027467704.1:25000-32500 GCF_046742065.1 Oratosquilla oratoria | reverse complement strand
CACAAAAATCTGATCCACAAAGCCCCTACCTCTCCTAAACCCACACTGCTCCTCACCAATTACTTCCTCTGTTCCTCTCCTAATTCTCTCAATTATAACCCTCCCATACGCCTTCCCAACTACACTCAACAAACTGATCCCTCTGAAACTACTACATTCACACTTGTTCCCTTTTCCTTTGAAAAGCGGAACCATACATGCACTCCTCCAGTCCTCTGGTACTCTATTCTCCCTTAGACACACATTAAACAACCTCACTAACCAGACTACTATTACTTTACCTCCCTTTTTCAGACACTCCGCATGACACCCATCTAACCCAGGTGCCTTACCTACTCTCATCATTTTAATCGCTACTTCCACCTCATCTTTTCTTATTTTTCCCTCATTTTCCTCACCCATCACTGTCATTTTCTTTGCGCCTCCCACTGCTATCACCATTCCCTCCTTATCCTCCTCTACATTCAACAGTTCCCTAAAATATTCTACCCATCTTCCCCTTATCGCTTCCTCTTCCATTATCATCTTTTCATCTTTGCCTTTTACCTTTTCTTCCCTACTTGAATCAACTTCCCTTCCTCTTTTAATCTTTTAATAATAGTAAAATGAAAATATTTAGGCCAAATCTTGTACATTGTGTAATGTGACCTTGGTAAAGACAAATATTGATATACTGGTATACGGAATAGTCTGGAAAACCCTACCATTGATAGTAGCCTATTGAGTGACTACCGGACCTTAAATATTACCTACAAGATAAACAGTTTGCATGATTTGGCTATTTTTTTTTTTTTTTTTTTTTTTTTTTTTTGTAGGAATTGGTAAACAATAAGCATTGGATGCAAGAACAATTTAGATTACTTTGCCAAAGTTTCCTACTTTTCCCAGTGATGTAGCCTAGACTACTTGTAAGGTCCTACCTGTTGTATGATAAATGCTGATTATGAGATAGGCTAAACTAGCCTCTCAGTTTGTTGGCCTAGGCAATCTCCATAGGCTAACCTAGCCAATCATTAGCAGTTTGTATTATATTAAAACTTTGATGAAGAGTGTATATACAGTATATATATATATATATATATATATATATATATACTTATATGTATATATATATATATATATATATATATATATATATATATGTGTGTGTGTGTGTGTGTGTGTGTGTATACATATATATATATATGTGTATACATATATATATACATTATATATATATACATATATATATACATATATATATATATATATATACATATATATATATATATACATATATATATATAACGTAGAACCCACTGTTGGAGTAGAAAAGACTGGAAACAGGGAATCTATATATTTCGATTGCAAACTGCAATCCTCTTCAGTAGATACAAATAAGAGAGAGGGCGTAATATATATACATATATATACAGATGAAACCTATTTTTTTGGTACATCTTGATTATCAGGTTCTTTAAAAAATAAGATAAAATAAAGAAAAGAAAAAAATAAAGAAAATAAATAAATAAATAAAAAATAAAGAAAATAAGAAAATAAAACGAATGTAATAATAATTTCTTTATTATTATTTTTATTGTTTTATTTTTATTTATTTTATTTCATTTTTATATAAAAAAGATAATTCCAAAATAACCTTATAATCCACATTTACCTTTCTTTTTACCATAAATTGTAGGGTCGAATTTGTTTTTCCTAGACTATAGGGTAGTCTAGGACTCTAACCTATATTTCTCATAGGCTAGTCTAACCAACCATTTTCATCACATTAAGATGATATCAGTTTACCCTACTTATATAAAGTACAAACTACTATTCTTTTTTATTTGCAAATTTCAATTGAGTAGTCTATGAGTTCTATAATCATGAATAAAGCCTATTTTTTTAATGTCTACAAATAAGAAATTTGTATAGATTTGAGCTTTAACCTCGCTATTGACGTAATAATACTGGTAGATTCAAGGAACATATAAAATAGTTTATTATAAGAAATTTTTATAGATTGAAATTTTAACCTAGTTATTAATGTAATAATACGGGTGTATTCAAGGTACAGTACATATATTTTGTTATATTCTTGAAAGCTTTGTCTGCATTTTTACCATTACAGTAATTGGCAAGCCAACAATAGCTGTAAAATACTGTCTATAGATGTGCACTGTGAAATAATTGGTTGCTATTGTGCAAATAGAAAGCAGTAGGTCTCATTATTCCAAGTTTAAAAAATCTAAAAATTTTGATATGTTTTGTGTTGAAAATTTTTAATAACCATCCAGTATAGAATAGTTTTATAGCTAGTTACAGGATATATACCATTTATAGAAGTTTCTAGAATGTAGTTTGTATTAATGTTTCATTCATTCTATACTATGGGAGTTATAGCCAGTGGAATGTATTTCTATTTTTAATAAATACTCAATAAATATAATTATTAATGCAAATTCCTGAATATTTTGTCAACTGTCAAGTGACAGAGATGATTTTTATCTTTAAATAATTTAAACTAGTTATTTTACCGTTGTTGATAGTCTAATTACTTCAAATTATGTTAACATCTAGAACTCCATCATGTACACACGTACATGACAGTGTAGACAATAGTATATATCCACTACGTAAGCACTATGCACGTACGTCTTCATGTATGTAAAAGTCAATGGAAGTGTTTTTGTGTGGTTTACTGTTTTGTAGGAGCCATGTCATGCTGGGATAATGCCCTGAGATAAACTTTGATCAGTCTCAGAGGCCAGATAGGAATGACATTAGAGCATATGTCACAGCATTTGGTGATGACTGAAAAGGGGAGGAACAACAGCAGCTATGAAAAGTGTGCACAGGGGAAGGTTGTCTCTCTCTTTCCTGAACCGATTCCTGGTTTTTATGATATCATGGTGAAATTAATTCTGCAGTAAGTACTAGGTAGGGCATCCTCCATTAACCTTTCCTCATCATGATTTGTCACATTTTTTCCTAATATTGTGATAGAAGGTGGTTTATGAGATTGGACAAATGAAATAACAGATTTTTTTTGGGGGGGAGGGGAGGGGCACAAAGGAAAAAGAAAATATATAGCTTGAAGTGGCAACTCTGCCATGACAGACTTGAAAGTGCTCATAAGCTGGTAGATGATTATGAGCATAAATAATATCATTATATATTTAATATATATATGTTTATACGAATATACGTGCTTGTTTGCATATATATAAAGCTGGTTGAGTGTATATGTGAGTATATTTATCATACAAGTGAATGTTCCACGTAAAAATAATATCCTGAAAAATATTTATAAAATGCTTCCTGAATAGGTGTGGGAGGCTGGTATATGGATCTGCAGAATAGATTTCCACATAGGGTTCAAGGAGTTAAGGAGTCGGGAGTCGGGAGTTGGAGTCGGAGTCGGGAGTCGGAGTCGTAGTCGGAGGAATCAAAGGAGTCGGAGTCGGAGTCGGACCTTATACCATCCGACTCCGCAACCCTGAGAGAGAGAAGGAAGAAAAGTAGGAGACAGAGAGAGAGAGAGAGAGAGAGAGAGAGAGAGAGAGAGAGAGAGAGAGAGAGAGAGAGAGAGAGAGAGAGCAAAAGAGAGAGGAAGGAGAGAAGGGGAGAGAAAGAGAGAAGGAAGAGAAGGAAGAGGAGGGCAGAGGAGGGGAGAGGAAGGAAGACGAGGAAGAGGAAAAGAGAGAGAGAGCAAGAGAGAGAAGGAAGAGGAGGAGATAGAGATACAAGAGAGAGAGAGGAGGGGATATAAAAAGAGGAGGAAGAAGAGTAAGAGGAGGGGAGAGGAAGGAAGAGGAGGAAGAGGAAAAGAGAGAGAGAGAGAGAAGGTGGGGAGAAAGAGAGAGAAGGAACGTGGGGGAGAGAGGGAGAGAGAAGAAAGACGAGGAGGAGGAGGAGGAGGGAGGAGGAGGAGGAGGAGGAGAAGGAGGAGGAGGAGGAGGAGAGACATAAGGAGGGTAGGAAGAGGAGGAGGAGAAGGAGGGGAGAGGGAGAGAGAGAGAGAGAGAGAGAGAGAGAGAGAGAGAGAGAGAGAGAGAGAGAGAGAGAGAGAGAGAGAGAGAGAAGGAAGAGGTGGGGAGAAAGACAGCCTCTTACAGGGTTCGGCAGCTACCGTTGGTCGTCCCGACCAATTTCTTATTTCCCTCTTACAGGGCTTGCTAATATATATTTAGAATTCATCCTAATGAGCTAATCTGCCATTGCGTAAAATTGTATATCAAAGATATAAGCAACCCTCCAAAATGCAGAATATATGCAATTAATTGTGAATAATACATAAAAGCATGTCAATATAAAAGGCAAGTTAAGCAGACACATGGTTAATATGGTTAATGGGTTTTGACAGAGTCAACCTCCGGAATACAACAATGGAAATGAGTCCAGACAATAATATTGAAAAAAAAAGTATAAGAATAATTGTTGTAATAGAAAAATCATTTGAGGGAGATCTTGACAATGATCTTCTCTTAATTTTCAAAGGAGGTGAGTTTTCAGGCAATGTGAAGTTGAAGGTTGAAATATATGAATCTTCTGTTAAATGCATGGTATTAAGGGTATTAGAAATGGTGAAAATAGTGCCTCCATGCAATTCACAGGTATCAATTACAGAGATAAGACCTTCAACCAAATCCAATTTAGGACTCAACCCGGGACAATTGATTGCTATTTTTTTCTTGTTAGGGAAAAACAGATAATGAGATCCTTGTATGTTACAATGAGGAATTTGGTCTACAGAATTTTTTTGATGATGGCAATTGTTCATAACAGACACATTCCTAACCAGAGAAGCTTCACATGAATTTTTCAAAGCTTCACGGAACACAAAAAGAGAAGAATGACAAAGATAAAGATTCTTATTAACTTTTTTACAACCATTTAATTTATCATTAGAGATCATGCTTTCTTTTAGATTGTCTACAGAAAGGATGTAATTGATTGGATCTACAACTGGAATATCTACTTCATATAATGAACCATTTACCTTCA
This sequence comes from Oratosquilla oratoria, assembly GCF_046742065.1. Lineage (NCBI taxonomy): Eukaryota > Metazoa > Arthropoda > Malacostraca > Stomatopoda > Squillidae > Oratosquilla > Oratosquilla oratoria. The sequence goes on along the minus strand of NW_027467704.1, from coordinate 27,514 downwards.
ATGGGAAAGTTATCAATTTGAATAAGTTAAATCTTATGTCTGATGAAAAAGGAATTTCTATTATCACTAAGGTTATATTTAAGTATGAGGTCAATAATGGGTAATATAAGGCCACATTAGCTTCCTCAAAGAAAGGTTCAAAGTTCCAATCCTTCCTTGCTGAATTAATGATTTTAATGAGTTGAGGTATTGGAAGGAGAAAAGAAGTTACTTGACCCGAATTTGCCATAACTAAATCTTGTACAAAAGATTCCAACTGAACTTGCATCTCAGATCATTTCAAATGCATAGTATTGAGTAACAAGAAAAGTTGCATTGTATTCTCTTGTTCACTTTGTTTCAAACTGAGATTCTCTAAGTTATCTGAAATATCAGAGATCATTCACTCAATGTTTTTAATGCTTGTTTGTAAATCATCAATTTTTGCAACCTTTTTCTTCAATCTATTAATGGAAAGTTTCAGATCAGGAAGGAAGGCAAAACTGGCAATTCCCACTCCAGCAAGAGCTCCTAAAGCCACTACTATTACACTTCTCTTTTGTCTATCATTGGTTTTTAAATTTGAACCTATGATATACAATTATTTCAGGTTATTTTCTTTGCCCACTCCTTACACTATACTTGTGGCCGATATAAAATTTGTTACATTGAAGGCATGGAATAGAGTAAACACAACCCTTATTTATTTCAGGTTCTTTTCTTCACTTATCAAATCGTACAAGACAACTCCGTGTTCACTATAAACCCACTATCGGAGAAATAATAACGGAAGTACAGGGAAACTGTATATTTCGACTACTATCTGTAGTCCTCTTCAGCAGAATAGTTACATAAGTTAAGGTACAAGTATATATGAGGTAGTGAGGGGTACAAGAAGTTAAGGTACAAGTAGTTAATGTACAAGAAGTTAAGGTACAAGTATATATGAGGTAGTGAGGGGTACATATATACTTGTACCTTAACTTCTTGTAACTATTCTGCTGAAGAGGACTACAGATAGTAGTCGAAATATACAGTTTCCCTGTACTTCCGTTATTATTTCTCCGATAGTGGGTTTATAGTGAACATTTACAAATGTGTTATAACATACCAATTTCCACTAAACTCCGTCTTCATTTCTTGAAAATCTGCCTACAAGAACAGGTTGTGACTAAATCGATTTTGAACAGTCGACTGTTGAGGATGTGTCATAAACCCTTTCAAGAATTTAATCGCATAATCTTACAGAAGCATATTGATACAATAAAAATTGACTATGCTAACGTTGCCAAAGGGTTTTGCAATTTAGACAAATTTTGGTGATGTGTCTACTCAAAACATCAACATCAGCAAGGGTTTTGTATATGCTTCTTTATCAGCAAATGGTATTCCAAATTGCCCTAAAAGGTTTTTTAAGTCTTACCTGGAGTTAAAAAGAGATGAACAGTTATACACTACTAGAGCTGATAAAAGCAATTGCATTGTTATTCTTAACAAATTAGATTACATTGAAAAGATGGGAACATTATTGGGAGATTGTGAAACATGTACAAAACTTACTAGAAACCCGTTGGAATCTGTAAATAGTGAGTTTAATCGTAATGTTAAAATATTTTGAAAGGGCGTGAAGATCTGATAAAACATTTTTCTTCTTTGTCCTCTTCCTTGCCTTACATGTATGGATTGATTAAAATCCATAAACCTGTTTATCCAGTTAGACCTATCATCAATTCCACAGGATCCGTCACTTACAATTTATCCAAATGGCTTGTTACTATTTTGAGTCCTTTAGTGGGTACAATATCTTTCCCCATGTCACAAATAATGTTGATTTCATTAATTATTTCAATAATCTAGAAATTGGTTATGATTTTAAACTAGTTAGTTTTGATATAACTACCTATCCCAAACCTACAATGCTCTTTACCAATTACTCCCTCTGTTCCTCTCCTAATCCTCTCAATCAGAAGCCTACCATAAACCTTCACAACTACACTCAACAAATTGATCCCTCTGAAACTACTACACTCACACTTTTTCCTTTTTCCCTTGTAAAGTGGAACTACACAGGCACTCCTCCAGTCCTTCGGCACTCGACCCTCTCTTAGACAAACATTAAACAGCCGCACCAGCCAATTTACCATCACTCTACCTCTTTTATAAGACACTCCGCATGCCACCCATCCAACCCAGGTGCCTTACCTGATCTCATCATTTCAATAACTGCTTTCACCTCATTTTTCCTTATTTATCTTCCATTTTCCTCACTCATCACAGTCATTTTCGTAGTGCTTCCCATTGCAACTACCTTTCCCTTCATATTCTCCTTCACACTTAGCAGTTCCCTAAAGTACTCTCCCCATCTTCATCTTACTGCTTTCTCTTCCATTATCATCTCTCCATCTTCACCTTTTACCTTTTCTTCTATACTTGATTCGCCTCCTCTTCCTCTCTTAATTTCTTACCAGCACCTCTTTTTATTACTTTAAAAAAATTCTGTAATACTCTTATCTCATTTCACATCTGCTCTCCTCT
>NW_027467704.1:0-2500 GCF_046742065.1 Oratosquilla oratoria | reverse complement strand
CTTATAATTGTTTATGATGTGGCTGCTTTTGGGATGTCTGTAACTCACTAGTTCGAATTTTGATAGGTTAAATTCCATATTGTTATCTCTTGTCCATTCAAACATTTTGTTCAGGTCTTCCTGTACTAGTTTATAGTCATCTTTCGTGCTTATTGTTCCCGTCATCCGTGTGTCGTCTGCGAAAGATGTAGCCTTGCAGTGGTCTAGCTTGGTGTCTATATCCGTAATAAAAATAAGAAACAACAATGGTCCGATAACAGATCCCTGGATGACTCCACTTGTAACTTCAGAATTCCTTGATTTCACTCCTTGGACGACCACTGACTGTGTTCTTTCTGTGAAATAGTTTTGTATCCAGCTTGCAATTTTCTGTTTTATACCGATTTGTTTGACTTTTTTCATGAGGATCAACTGATCAACTTTATCGAATGCTTTCGAAAAGTCCAAGTATACGACATCTACTCCAATTTCTTTTTCCAGGTAACCCAGTATGTCCGTTCTATGTTGCAAAAGTTGCGACAAACAGGATCGTCCTTGTCGAAAACCGTGTTGGCCCTTATTATATAACTCGTTTCTTTTCATGAAATCGACAATTCGCTTTACAAGGATCCTCTCAAAAATCTTTATAATATGCGAGGTTTTTCCCACAGGTCTATAATTTTTGGCAGCCGCTTTATCTCCACCTTTAAATATCGGTGTGACTAGACTATGTTTTAGCACTCTCGGGACCTGACCTGCATCTAATGAAGTACGCCATAGTATGTATAACGGAGTGGAAAGAGTGTGTGAGCACTTTTTCAGGAGTATAGCTGGAACCATATCTGGTCCTGCAGCAGAGAATGCATTTATTGATGCAATGGCCTGCTCTATATCTTCTCTGTTGAATTCTATGTCTTCTAGTTGTGGGCCTTCTCTATTCTGTGAAGGTTGGTATATAGTTGTGTTGCATAGTGGTTTGCTATAAACTGAGTTATATTGTTCATCCAGGGCATCAGCAATCTCTTTGGGGTCCGTGATTTGCCTCCCTTGCCATGAAATGGGTCCCACAGAACTTCTTATTTCCGACTTTGACCTAGCATAAGAGTAAAAATATTTTGGATTATTCTTTATGGCATCCACTGCTCTTCTTTCTTCTGTCTTCAATTCATTTTCGTGAGATTCAGCCAGTTTATTTTCAATTGTCTTGATTTTATTCTTTAGACTTCGGTGGTTATTTCTCGTGTTGGTTTTTAATTTTTTAACCAGTCTTGTCCTTTTTTTTCATTAAGATTCTCCGATCACGAGGAATTGTTTTCTGTCACCGTTTTATCTTTTGGGGGATAAGTGCAGTGCATATATCTTGCAATTTGGTGAGAATGTACTCAACCATCATGTTAATCGATTTATTCTCTAATTCTGAATTCCAGTTAATGTTTGCTATCTCCTTGTTCACTGCGTTCCAGTCGACTTTAGAGTGGAAGAAGTTTAATGCTGCAAAAGACTCTAGTTTTCTGATATTATTTCCAGTCCCTATATCACCCAGCATCGTCTCCACTATCACTAATTTGTGGTCTGATAGTATAGTGTCTTCAATGTCAATCGTATTTACCCGTGTGCGGACAATTAGCCGACAGACAATTGACCGACAGACAGTTAGCCGACAGACAATTCGCCGACAGGACAATTGGTCGATAAGACAATTGACCGACAGACAATTGGCCGACAGGAAAGGAAAAAAATTCAAAGCTAAAAACATAATATTCATGGTTACTATACTATACTAAACTACTTATTTTTAAAATCATTATACTAAACTACTTATTGTTAAGATTGTTATTCTAAACCAATTATTGCTGATATCGTTATGCTAAACAACTACTTTTGAAATCGTTATGCTAAACCACTTATTTTCAAATCCTTTTCCAGAACAAACTTTACTAAGTTTATTTTTCCAAGCCCTTCAGTATCAGTCATGGAGTTCATCAAAACGGAACGGGGAGGCAAAAAACTTCTTTTCGAGGGATACGCCTACATTATTGATAAAACCAGAGAATCAAAAACGTATTGGAGATGTGCTAATCGTAATAACTGCAATGCAAGATTGACTACGATCGACAAAGTAATTAGCAGAACTCCTTCTGAACACTCCCATCCACCAACTCCTATTGAAAATCGAGCTTTAAAAGTTAAAGAAGAAATAAAGCTTATTGCGGCCCGATCTGAGGAAATGCCGAGCTCTATTATTGATAGTGCAACTTCAGATATCCCTGTGACCATTGCTGGAGCTTTACCAAAAAAGGACTCTCTCAAACGTACAGTGCGACGGAAGAGACCCGGTCTTAAAGAAGATGAGCTATATAAGACTCCGAGAGGTGATAATTTTTTACTCTTTGAAAATGAAGAGGTTTCTATTTTCGGAACTTTGAAAAATCTGGAAATCTTATCCAAGAAAAGTGAGTGGTTCTGCGACGGGACTTTTGACTCTGCACCTTTGGGTAAGCAGCTATACTCGATCCATGCG
>NW_027467703.1:25000-27500 GCF_046742065.1 Oratosquilla oratoria | reverse complement strand
AAAGTCAGTTGTGTAGACATTTTTTAAATTTGTCATGTACCACAGGAGCCTAAAGAAATCCAACACTAGTCATGGAAATATATATATATATATATATATATATATATATATATATATATAAATGTATGCATGTATATATATATATACATATATATATATATATATATAAATGTATGTATGTATATATATATACATATATATATATATATATATTTTTTTTTTTCTGGTGGCGATATGTGCAGCTTCCACAGAATGAGAAAAACTTTGGAAGTTGCACATATCACCACCAGCGAAAATAACAATGACGGATTTAAATGGGTTTCAAGAACAGCAAGAGTCTTGATAATTAAAGCATTAGCCAAAGAGACGACCTGACACATCCGCTCACAGCTGGCCGTGTTCCCTCTCGCTGCGGGTATAAGACTTGTGGTCTAATTGGAATAGTAAGTGCTACTTAAGTAGCACCCTCGATATGACAAAGGAAACATTGGGAGAGGTGTCTATCCTTGGCTCACTCCGTATAGGAGGTCAGGAGGCAAATATCTTTTTAAGAGGCTGATGATGAAAAGTCCTGAAATTATATCCGGGGACCATTGCCCCTTTGAAATGCTCATATTGGGCTGGTATTCAATTATAGTAGATTCTACATTTTTCTCCTGAACTCACATCAAGATTTATAAATAATCTCAGCTTTGTCCCAGTCTAAACATTGTTTAAATTACTTAACATGTTAGAACACAGCTGAGCTTTCTTGTCCATATTTAATGGAACGTTTATGTTCGATCGTCCTAGTGTCCAAATCTCTCCCAGTCTGTCCGATGTAAACTACGTCACAACCTTTACATGGAATCGAATGAATCCCTTGACTATGCTCTACTTTCAACATTTGGTGGACATTTACCACCTTTTTATTCATGGTGTTAGGGTAATGATTAATTAAATTTAGTTTGTCCTTCATCCAAGTTTCTTCCCAGAGAGAGAGAGAGAGAGAGAGAGAGAGAGAGAGAGAGAGAGAGAGAGAGAGAGAGAGAGAGAGAGAGAGAGAGAGAGAGAGAGAGAGAGAACCAATAGTTTATGTTTGAAAAAATTAAAAATAGGATGAAGGAAAATGGGAGAAGTGTTCACCGTACCAAAGATTTTTTTTTTTTTTGAATGAATGAATTCCTCACAACGAGGTAACTAAGTTTTGTCTATGTAAATGCCTTGCGACTATATTCAGACGCTGTATCGTCAAAACAATGGAAAGAACGAGAGCAAAGGTTTTACCACAAGAACACGGCTGATGAGTCCAAAGAGAAGTGGATGTATGAATAAAGAAGAATAGAAAAAGATGAGGAGCCTATGTCAGGAGGCATAGTTGAGTCAGAAGCCGTCACTTTTGTCCTATACGGTTAGACTGGAGGAAGGTAACGGTCACTGCTGGAATCGGAAAGAATTTGATATTCGAATCCATGACAAAGCGAATGCGAAACCAGCATGATTCCGATTACGCATCCCCAGCGTATAAGAGTCGAGGAATAGAAGATGAAGTAGAAGCGAAAGCGGGAGGAAGCTGGGAGAAGCGAAAAAGAACAGTTTAGTTTTTGCAATTATGATGTGGTGGTATTGGAGAATTTAATTTTTACCGGCATTGATTGGACGTCATTGGAACATGGCAGTGTTGATAGACCTTTGATGGTATTTCTTAGTGTCAATTACTTTTTGCGGCATTTTATACAATTCAATGCAATATACCCACATGTCACCATAGCTGATGTAGTACAGTAGTTGGTTAAAGTATTGCATCTATTAATTACTGTTTAATTTTGTTTAAACTAATAAAGTATATCCAAGTAAGTAGCTACACATGTATGATATATGATTGAAGAAAACTCACTTTATAATTTTAAAGAGTATGTGAAATCTGTATATCAGATGTAGAATGTATTTCAAAACGGACTTACTGACCCAGTTCACAAACAATTTAAGTGCATGAAATACATATTTGCTCCGTGACCTCAACTCAGAGTCTGCTCCGTCAACTCAGTTCAGTCTGCTCCGTGACCTCAGCTTGAGAACTCGTCTTCTGCCGAGACACCAGCTGGTGAATACCTTTTGTGAAGTTTATATCTTCGAATATTGACAAGTAATTGTGTTGTGTTTTTGTAATTGTATATGTATAGCGCTATATAGTTACAGGTATAAGAAAAGGTGTAGTGTTCTAGTAATTTAGAATCAAAATAGTAGTCTGTTACTGTACGCCAAAGGTAAGAATAATAATTTAAGGTAAACAGAGTAAGCTTCGTGTATTTAGTTTATTCAGTGATCGTTTTTTGTTTATTTTATCGTTTTATATTATCTCTTTGCCATTTGTTTTGCCGAAGGAGGAGCAAAATGGCTTGTGAAGGTTGTGTGAACCTGGAGGACCGTCTCAGGATGTGTGAGGAGGAGATTTGTCTTCTCAAGAGTGCGCTCTGTGAGAAGAATAAATCCTCCCCAAAACTCAAGGAGCGTAACACCT
>NW_027467703.1:20000-22500 GCF_046742065.1 Oratosquilla oratoria | reverse complement strand
CAATGCATAGAAAAGCCAGACTAACACCCTCACTTACGACAACCTAATAACCCCCTATACCAAACGACGATAATGTAACCAAAGAGGAGAACTGGGGAGGTCAAAAACCTGCCAACCAGAACCTGGCTAGGTCAAGTGCCTGCCAGACACAGGTGTGCCCGAGGTCAAGGCCCGGCACTTTACCGTATTTTGCCCACAGGGCTCATATATAGATTGTAAAGTGTAAAGTGTATCTAAATTACCCGATTCTAGTAAAGCTCAGTTCACAGGACTACGTCAGGAGCTTCAGCTTACAGATTTGGAGGCAAAATTAAGAGAAACATCTGTAGATCAGCTGTGGGAAAATTTTTAATATACGCTTACTAAGATGATTCATGTTTACATCCCTTTTAAGGACAGACGCCCCCCAAATCAGGCTTGTCCAAAGTGGCTCGACATGGAAACTGAAAAAAGTATAACTAAAAAGAGACAGGCTTATAAGAAATACAAGTGCTAGGGTGCACCTAATGACTATTAAAGTTATGTAATAATACAGAAAGATTTAAAAAAGACAATAACAAACGAAAACAACAATACGAAATGAATATCGGTGATAAATCCAAAGAGAATCCCAAAGAATTCTATAGTTGAATTGTAACTCCGTGTTGGTGATTGTTGTTTGGCGGTGGACGGAGCTTCTATTCAGGGCGTGGGTGCACCACTGCCACCATTGTAACCCCAGATTGGTGATTGTTGTCGGTTTCGTAAGGTGAACTTAATGCGGGCAGGATAAACTCCTAAGCCGGAGTTTCTTTTATTTTATTACCTAGTGATCTGGTTTGATATTAACAAACTATATATGGGCCCTGTGGGTAAAATACGGTAAAGTGCCGGGCCTTGACCTCGGGCACATCTGTGTCTGGCAGGCACTTGACGTTGTATTGGAGTGGCCAATGAAACAACGCAACACTGCAAAATATTGTATTAGTTACAAGCACTACAAATACAAGCGTATGGTCGCTTCATAAGCAGAATCAAGACTGACGCTAAGCGACGCGACCAAGCTCAGACTTGGCGGGAAAACATACACGATTAAACGAACACTTGGTTCTCACAATAATGTATATAATATAATGTATAATATATGATGTATATAATAATGTCATATCTCACAATAATAGTAAATAAACAATAATACAAATACGTATGTACAACGCACAAAGAATATTCTATGCCACCATTACAACCTAGCCAGGTTCTGGCTGGCAGGTTCTTGACCTCCCCAGTTCTCCTCTTTGGTTACATTATCGTCGGTTGATATAGGGGGTTATTAGGTTGTCGTAAGTGAGGGTGTTAGTCTGGCTTTTCTATGCATTGGGGTCAGTTCTATACATGGGGATTAGTCGTATGGTTGGTGGGTATGGTTATATATATATATATATATATATATATATATATATATATATATATATATATATATATATATATATATATATATATATATATATATATATATTGTGTTTGTTCACTGAATAGGCCGGGTTTGTCTGCATTCGGATGTACCAACAGTCCCTTTATATAGAGTTCCTTTATACAGCGAACTGCCACAACTAACACGCCGCCATTTTGTGGCCATTCTGCATAGTTGTAGCAACTCTCTGTGTAAAGGAATTCTACACGAAACTACAGATTCAAAAGCTAAGCCTTGGTGCCAATGAAATGATATACAATAAATAAATAGAACAGATAACATTGAGCATCCCATAGAAAACAGCTATTTGATAAATGATCTAGTACGGTTTCAGTCGTAGATGGTATTAGATAACTAACCAGCAACAAAAGAATATTCCAGCTGAGATAAAAAATAAATAAATAAATAAGTAAATAAATAAATAAATAAGTAAATAAATAAATAAATAAATGAATAGATAGATAGATAAATAAATAAATAAATAAATAAATAAATAAATAAATAAATAAATAAATAAATAAATAAATAAATAAATAAATAAATAAATAAATAAATAAATAAATAAATAAATGAATATTAAATAAATAAACAAATAGATAAATACATAAATTATTGAATAAATTTGATTCATCAAAATTCTGAAAATTTTCGATTCTCTTTCACACAAGTATCTATTAACTATGTAACCTCGCCTCTCATAGAATAAGAAATAATCTACTAAGTTGGATTAGCAATTTGCTAAATAATCATAAGCAGAGACTTATACTGAATTGCAAAACTTCTAGCTGGCTCGGTTTTACGATGGGCACTTATGCATTGTTCTTGTGCCACTTTTTTACGTGGTAGATATCAGTGACAAAAATCATGGAAGGAAAACTTCTGTACCAGATTTACCGACGATATAAGTTGTGCGAAATAGAAATTGACCGCTTGAGTTAACGGGTTTTCCAAGAAAATTGGTAGTAATTAAAGGAAAGATATAAAGTGGACACCGTAAAAAAAATTCCAAAAGTAATATTATGCAAGTGACAATGGTCACAGATAATTCAA